>NC_056745.1:170362218-170522218 GCF_019279795.1 Protopterus annectens | reverse complement strand
GATACATATAGCTATATTGATATCATACCACCCAAGACACCTGTGATGTTCGGAATACCGAAGATACACAAGGATAAAACAAATCCCCCTATGAGAGCACTGATTGATGGTAGGTGATCTATGACCTACCCTTGCTCAAAGTTAATCGACAACATCTTGTCTAAATATGTGAAGCAAATTCCAACAATTTGTAAATATTCATGGTCTTTTCTATCTGATATTAATAATATACCATTTGACCATGTTTCTAACTTTTTGACAATAGATGTTGTCGATTTATATACATCAATTCCACACACTGAAGCAGTTGAATGGATTCAACTACTTCTTAAAGATCTAAATGCATCTCAGTCTGAGACAGATATGGTCACTGAACTTTTAGACATAGTGCTGTCTTCTAATTTTTTCATATTTGACCAGCAGTTTTACTTGCAAAAGTGCGGAATAGCCATGGGCTCGCCTTGTGGGGCGAGCGTGTCTAATTTATTTGTAGCCTTTTGGGAAAAGCACTTTTTAATGGCCAATGAGAATTTAATGAAGTACGTCACTTACTATACAAGATTTCTGGATGACATATTCATCCTCTTTAAGGGCAGTGAAGATGAAGCGAAAACATTTGTAGATTCATTAAATTCTACTACAGAATGTCTAAAATTCACACATAAATTTTCAACATTGGAGATAGAATATCTAGATGTGAGACTTGCCAAGGACTTCAGTAGAACCGTTTTCTATTCTACGATCTTTAGAAAGCCGACTTACTGCAACTCCTTCCTGCATTATTCTAGTTTCCACCCACCCAAGCATAAGAAGTCCATTGTTAAGGGCCAACTAGTTCGAGCAGGAAGGATGTGCAGTACGCTTGAAGACTTTAGACATGAATGTCAGTTTTTGAAAGACTTATTCCTAAATCGTGGTTATCCCTTGCCACTGGTTGATGGGCTTATCCACGAAGTAGATTCTAAACATGTTGAAGGCACTTACAAACCTTTATTGAACCAATTTGACTCTGTTCCTTTAGTTTCTGACAACGTAGCTGTTGGTCCTGATCTTTCTGTTACTGGCACACAACAGGGAAGGAACTTTTCTTTGAGTTTTATTACTCAATATAACTTGAATTCATCGAACATTTGGTCTATTATTTTAAAAAATTGGTCCTTAGCGGTCAATTCTCCATCCTTAATTGACAAGTTAGGGGTCCGTCCTTATGTAATTTATAGAAGAGGAAGTAATTTAAAAGAATTGTTACAACACTCAGCAAGTTCTAGTTGTTTCAATAGACTAAAGGGATCCTTTAAATGTGATTTCTGTAACTGGTGTAAACTTATTAGAACAGGAAACTCATTTACAGTGAGGAATAAAAAGTTCCTTATCCACTATAAGATCACTTGTGAATCAAAATCAGTCATTTTCATCGCCCTATGTAATTGTTGTCCATCGTTTTACATAGGGAAGACTGATCGTAAACTCAAAGAGAGGATATACCAACATTCATATGCAATTAAAAAATCTCTGATGGAAAATGCACTAGCTAAACATGTTAATATTAATCCAGGTCATAACTTTAGCTTTATGGGCATTGACCAAGTGGTTCCAACCATTAGAGGTGGTCCTTTTTCTTTGATTCTTGAAAATTTAGAATTGATATGGCAGTTAAAATTGGATGCATTCAGACCTCCTGGTCTGAATGAAAACTGCAATATATCAACTGTATTAAAGCTAAAGAGTTATTTTAGGTGACTTTTTAATGTAACTACATTTTGTGTGCGAAATGGATTCAAAATGTTTACTGAAGCTTTTTCTGCATTTAGTATAACTAAAAATTCTTTATAAAATTTTTTTTTTAATAAAAAAACATTTTGTATTTCCTATAAGAATTAGTTAAATATTTTAGTTAAATACATTTCTTTAAAAAGATTTAAAATATTTTTTATATGATGTTTTAATATATTATGTTATTAATGTGGTTAATTATGCAATGTCACGAACTGCTGGTTTTCTATACCAAATCTGTATAAAAATTCTTTCAGGAAATAAAGTTATTTGCTCACTTCCTGTTTTTACTATTCAAATTGGCGTTTTTTAGCTGTCTTAATTGTATCTCTGATGAAGCTGTGACAGGAGTCACGGCGAAAACGCTTGTTTCTTTGTGATAATAAATTTATGCGTTAAGGAAAAGCATCGTTTTGGCTTGGTTTCTATTACAAGTTCGCTTTCTGGATACAAGGTTGCCTGCTTCTAATTTTCAACGGTCTTCTCTTTTGGCTACTTATATATAAAATATGGGTTTTCTTTTTTTCATTGAATCTGATTTCACTGAATTTCATTTCACCCCAACCACTTCTCTGAAAATTCAAATTACTGAAAACTCATTTCATTGAATCTCATTTCACTGAACTGCATATATGGCACTGTGTAGGGTGCTGTAAGGGAATCAAAAAGTATATGCCCTTTTCCCCACTGTAGTGCAATCCTGGAGTTAGTATATATAGTTAGCGGGTGTGGGGGACACTTTGAGTAGATACTGTCTTCTGGAGAGAGTTGGTCATTAGTGTTGCAACTATGCATGTATATTGTTTAAAATGTATTGTTTTGAAGGTTTGGTAAAATACAATATAAAACAAACAAGGTGCGGGGGCTACGCCACCCACACATCCCTAACTATATATACTAACTCCAGGATCGCATTGCAGTGGGGAAAAGGGCATATACCTTTTACTTGCTTTACAGTACTCTGCACAGTGCCATATATACTAAGTTCAGTTCAGTGAAATGAGATTCAGTCATTTCTGTTTTCAGCTAAGTGGTTAGGGTGAAATGAAGTTCAGTGAAATGAGATTCAATGAAACAAAGTAGACCCATATATTATATATATATATATATATATATATATATATATATATATATATATATATATATATATATATAATATACAAAGACACACACACACACACACACACACACACACAAACATATGCAATTTTTTACTCATGCATATACATTTGTATTTATACACAAAGATGTCTGCACATAAACATGCCATATTTGTTTACAGATGCATTTCTGTCTACAGTTATGTTTATGCCTTTTCATACCTTTGGATTACATATGGATACATATTTGAAACTTTCAGGTAGATTTCTAAATGTATTTACCTGCATTTATGCAATATTTGTCTAGCATGTTTTTAAACATATTTTAGCTAAGATTCAAAAATAAAATGCTAAAAAAACTTACTGTAGAGCACTAGCCTTCTGTCCCTGACTCGGTTTACCTCTCAGCCAGCTGGTTAAGCCTGCACATCTGCAGGTCGTCTTAACTCTGATAGCACTGAGTCCCAGACAGGATGGTCCATGTCAAGGATGACAAGTGCTCACCCAACTATTGCCAGATGTTAACCTTTTTCCACTCTGTTTCAAGTACTGCTCTTTCAGTCTTGTCTAGGCTAAAGCCCTGCAAAAGGTAGACTATGATTTTGGTCTCCTTATCTGATGAGTTTGAAGCACAGCCTTGTGGCTTCTCAGATGCTACCAGCTTTTGAAATTCCAGTACCAAAATAAGGAATGTAAGTACAAGGCTGTGGTTCACAGGGATGGAAACATAGTCTTTTTTTTTTTTGGTGTGATACCACTAAAATGAAACCTAACTATTATGTAGGGTCATTAAATAAAGAACTGCTATTTAAGCACGTCTGGTTTTAACAAGCTGCTTTGTCACATAGCTGTAAGTATTTTTTAAAGGAATAATTTTACATTTTTTGTCATGGCAAATGAAAGTCATTTATTCATTCATTAATTTTCATGTGTATACATGTTTTTCTTTTTGTGCAGTAATATTGAAATCTTTCTTTGTACAGTTGATTTTTAATGCCATGTATTACTTATCTCTCTAAGCATGCATATCTGTCATATATTACCTATCTCTGTAAGCCTGCATATCTAAAGCATTGCTTCAGTAAGTACTATTTTTTCTTTCATTTCACTTTATAAGTATGTGTTATTTGCTTTAATATAAAGTAATGAGAGTTTTCGGGTGATGAAGTGTGTCACAGAATGCAGGATGGCCATGGATTAGACTTCATGATTACACAACCTAAATGTTGTTGACTCCATTCTCCCCATTGTCTATGCATAGGGAAATTTGAAACATTTCAGGCTTGTTTGTGAGTTTCCCAGGCCACCTTGGTTCAGCACTAGACAGCACAACTCATCCACCAGTACCTACGGTCTAGTTATGTAAATTTGTTGACATACACACTTTTGTATTAATGCAATTTCTAGAGCTAACAGCCTAATTTGCATACAAAATACATAAATTAGCCTGCACTTTCATGAATATGTTTAATACCGATGTATTTAGTTGCAAACACTCGGGTTAGGTAACAAGTGTTTCAAGAAAGTGCAAAATGTTATATGATTTAGCAGTAAGATTATAAATTATTGGGAAGCAGTTCATACCGATACCACAGAGGAGTTAATATTAGGAGAATTGTGTTTTTCATTGATCTGATGGTCAGATGCAGATTCATGTTAATATCAAAGAAATGAATAGCATTTATAAATGGGAATTCATGACAGGAGCACTGGACATTTATGAGGAATTGCTACTGATGGCAGTGTGAAAGACAAATGTTTGCATTTCTTTTTTCTTTTGCTTTTATAGATTATGCTACACAAGATATCAGTACATAAGCTGAAGTGACTGAAGTCTGATGTTCTGCATATTGCACAATCAGGATACATGCTGCTATACAGTGGGGTTTATGACTGTCACTCATAAATGAAAAATGTCAGTATAAGTACAGAGAATTGGCAGAGGAATGATACAACTCTGTTAGTGATGGTAGAAGATGGCAGTGTAATGGCAAGTGCTTGCAATACTTTTAAGTATTTCAGGATTATGCTGTGCAGATTAATACAAGACAGTTTTAACCTGGTGAAGCTGTATGTATAAATGAAAATGTTGTGTCACTATAAATGTGTGTACTTAGTTCTTTAATTTATTTGTGATGAAAACTTGCATGCATTCATTGCTGTGCAATTTGGCTGATGTGTGGCTCAGGCTTCAGTATATTACTTTTGCATGTAATTTTAGGTAAATGAATGATGTAGCAGCAGAGATTCAGATGGAGACAGGACAATTTTAGCCATGAGGACAACAGCATCTTCATGGTAGGCCTTAAGACATATGGTAAACACCTTTTTTGGAAAAACAGGGATCCAAACAAGCTGAGACAACATAGACCTGGAACCAAGTGGGTATGGCTATAAATGTTGTTGGTGGAAGGAAAGGTACCTTAACACTAAAAAAAAAGAGCCAATTATATGGTAACGTGTCAGAGGAAAAGCAAGGCAGAATGCAATTGCCAATGGCAGCACTCGGGGTAGGGATGGGCCTTAAACACTTATTAACACCCAACCTCTCCACTTGTGGGGATGACTGTGACTCAGATGACAATGGAACTGGCATAATTAGATGTGGGATGGACACTGAGAGGTGGTATGGGCACTGGTTATTACCCACATCTGCAGCATCAACAGACATCTGCTCAGGGAAGCTGGTTTGACAACAGTAACATATTTATATTGAGAACTGAATGCTGAAATGGAATGATTACATGAAACACACATTTACTATTAACAGATGAGCCCTCCAGTTCTGCACATAATGACACTGAATAGAGTATGGATGAAAAGTGAACTCCACACCTCATTACACACCATGCAGCACTGTGTGCCAGCATGTGAGTAGTAATGTAAAAAATTAATTCCTTCCAGAGTCAGCATCAGAAATGAGCAGTTCCACTGTACAAGAAAATATAGAAGATAGTAGCAGAATGGCTTATGCTATGATGATAGCATAGTTGTATTTATGAGGCAGCCTGAGGAAAGTTACAAACAGTCGCCATATTTAATAGGTTCATAGGTTCATAGGTTCGTACTAGGCTATCTGCCCTAGGGCATTTATAAGCCTAGCCAGAGTGTATGTGGCCTACACCACCCCTTAGGATGAGAATACTACGCCCTTTTAGGATTTAGTTTACTATGCCTCTGTCTAGTAGTGACAAAGAGATGACCCCGGGGTAAACCTACGATCTCCCATCCACTTGTCGAGATTTCTCTTGAATAGAGTCAGTGAGGGGCTCTGCCTAACATGGACTGGGATTCTGTTCCAGAGTGTAGGGAGCCTCTGGGTTATGAATCTGTCCCTCCAGCACGCTCTATTTATTTCTGTGTTGAGGTTTAAGTCACTTGTTCTCGTGGCTCTGATGGATTTGGATTTTCTGAGGTGGAGCATGTCCATTAATTCAGGATTGGACATGGCCTTGTACGTCAGGCACAGATCACCTCTGAGTAGGCGGTATGCGACTGAATAGAGCTGGAGTTTTTTCAGTCGGGCAGCATATGACATATGTTTAAGACCCTTTATCCTCTTGGTGAGGAACTTTTGGGGTCTTTCCAACTGCTGCAGGTGTCGGGTGAGATACACCCAAATGGGGCATTGTACTCAATCATTGGCCTGATAAGAGAAGAGTACAGGGGCACAATGACCTCTCTTGATCTAGATGTGAAACCCTTCATGATAAGGTGGGCAATATAGAAGGTCTTCCTAACCACTTTGGCTATGTGAGTGTCAAATGAGAGGTTACTGTCAACCTGGGTCCCTAGGTCCCTGATTACCTCTTCCGTGCCTTAATGGATTACCACCTATGTGGTAATTTGTCGGTACCTTGTTTTTCCCAAAGGGTATGACTATACATTTTTGGCGTTTAGCTTAAGACCATGGCTCTGGCACCAATTATCCGTTTCTATGAGGCCTGTCTGAAGGATGTTTGTGTCCGCTGGAGTATCAATTATGGCCCAGTTTGCAGTCATCTGCGAACTTTGTCAGCCACAATCCTCCTATGTTTGCCTGTACCTCGGAAAATAAATGCCAAACAAGAGGGGTCCAGACTGAGCCCTGTGGGACACCGCTTGTGACTGGCTTAGAGTCTGACATAGCTCCAGCAACTCTGACCCTGTGGGTTCTGTCCTTGAGCCAGTTTGCAACCCATCTTGTGACATATGGGTTTACATTTAAGCTGGTGAGTTTGTCTATGATGCCCGAGTGGGGTATTGTGTCAAAAGCTTTTGCAAGGTCAAGGTAGGCTGTGTGAACTGCCTTACCCTCATCAATGGCCTTAGTGACTGTTTCAAAAAAGTCGACCAAGTTCAGAAGGCAGGATCTGCCCTTGACAAAGACAAATTGGGTGGGATCCAATGTCTGTAGGTCCCCAATGTCTTTGTTTATGAGTTCCATAATGATCCTCTCCATAGCTTTGCAGACCAGGCTTGTCAGGCTTATGGGGCGGTAATTTCCAGGGTCCGTAGAAGCACTGCCTTTGTGAAGTGGGACCACTGTTGCCGTACGCCACTCTTTGGGTACGAATCCTGTGGTAAGGCTAAGATTAAACAGCAGCCTTATGTGTGGGTTTAGTTCCTCTTGGAGTTCATGTAGCACACAGCCGGGACACCATCTGGTCCCATTGATGCTGTGTTTTTAGCTTTAGAGAGGGCGGCTCTCACCTGGGCATCTGAGATGTTAGGAGGCTACACTCTGCTGGGATAGTTATTTCTCCTTTTGGGGAGGGAGAAATTTGCACTGGACCTGTCTGCCAGAATGTTGGCAATGTCAGTGGGTTCAGTGTATTTTGTGTCATTTTGGACTAACTCTGAGCATATCTGGGAGTTTCCACCCAGGTTTCTAACATAGCTAAAGAAGGCCTTGTGATTGTCTTTTGTGTCATTTGCGATTTTTCTCTCAAAGTTGGACTTGGATAATTTTATGAGTGATCATAGTTTTTTGCTAGTACTGATCAGAGATGCCTTACCTTTTAGGGATTTTGCTCTGTCATGTAGTAGCTTCCTCCTTCTGTTGTAAAGTTTGTTTATGGCTGGTGTCCACCAGACCGGTCGCCTGCCTTTGGGGGAATGGGTCTTGGTTTTATTTGGGATTGCATGATCCATGCATTCTTGAAGGTTCCCATAGAAGGCATTTGCAAAGGATTCAGCAGTGTGGGTTGTGGTTTCCACTGGCCCAGGGGCCTTGAAAGATACCACTTCAGTCTTAAGAAGTGTGAAGTTTGCTTTTGAGAAGTTCTTCACTGTGGTCTTTTGTGCAGGGGGTGGGGGTGGGATGTGGATTTCCAGTGAGATTAATTTATGGTCTGATCTTACCAAAGAGGGATGTACTTCCGGTGTGGAGCATTTTGTCCCCATGTTTGTGATGATCAGGTCTAGTATATTGTCTCCTCTTGTTGGAATGGTGACTAGTTGTTCCATTGCATTTGAGTTTATGAATTCTAAGAACCTTTGGGCTAGAGTGTTGGGGCTTGAGTAATGTTCCCAGTCTATGTTTGGGTAGTTGAAGTCTCCCAAAATGATGGTATTTGGAGAGACATTCATACTCTCCAGTGTCTTCAGGAAGGCTGTGTGGGGTTCCTGAGTTTGAGAGGGTGGTCTGTAGCATGCTACAAACTGTAAGGCAGTTTTGCCTATGGTTAGTTGCACCTGGATAGTCTCCGATGCTTCGTGCATTGCCACTAACCTGGAGGTGTGTGTATCTTTGATGAAAATGGATACTCCCCCTCCTTTTGTGGTTCTGTCCAAGTTTTGGGGCCGGAAAGCATGATATGAGGTAAAACCTGATAGTGCTGGGGTGCTCTCAGGAGCCTTGAACCAGGTTTCAGTCACTGCACAGACATCAATTTTCTCCATACTGAGGAGGGCTTCGAGGGCGTGCATCTTGAGGTTTAGACTTCTGGCATTGAGCAGCATTACCCTTAGTTTTTTTCCACTTGTGTTTTCTAGGGAGGTAGGATCTCACACCCCGCAATATGTTAGTAACAAAGCAGGAAGTAACACTTGATCACAAAGTCAAGTACATAGTGGAGTTTCACAACAGGTTATACAGAGAGAAAATATGTGCACCTCAAGACAAGTGCCTCCAGACTCACAAGAACACCTTCTAGATAATGGTAAACTCACAGGAACACCTTCTGGATGATGGTAAAAATTCATAGGTAACAGTGTCCACAGTGAAACTTTTACAAAATGGTGAAAGGTGCAGGCATGTGTCACAACTACCTCGGGAAACATGTAAAGCATTAGCAGCCCAGCAGCATATGTGCTGTGACATTGTTAAAACTCAGCACTGCCACATAGAGTCAGCTAAAAATGTTCAGCGTCCTTCAGGATATACACAAGGATTTCCAGCACTACATGGAAATGGTGAGTAGAGCTAATGCCATGATCACATTGATCCATAGTATGGTGGCACACCAAGCACCCATGCCCCTCCATTCATTCATTTATAAAGACTTACCAGACTCAAATACGAGTCGGTGTTAGAAGTGCAAGAGGACTGGGTACTGTCCGGAGACACAGTGGCAAACAAATCACACTACAAATGCATCTTAAGGTGGTAGTGGAAATAGGACAGGAAACCAAACAGAGCAGAATTAATGTAGACTATGTCAGAATTACTCTGCATGTAGCCAAACCTCTTATTCTATGTGCCAGTCCTACAGAACAGTGAGATCATGTCTGTAGGATCACCTGCATCAAGTAGGTCATGTCATCACAGAATGTCACCATCCAGCTCACATGGCAGCCTCTTGCTGAGATCACATGCACTTTCACCAACCTTATTTTTAGGAGATGTTGTATATGACACATTTGACCTTGAACTACTGTGATTCAGGCTAGACATTAAATATGAAACATAGCATTTGAGCACCCTGCATTTCAGTACTCTGATATCAATGTCTAACTTCAAATGAAATGTGTTAGAAAAATAAATAAATAACTGCGGAATACATGTCCACAATGTAACCCAGTATTTTAACAATTTGCATGTGCCAGTGCATGTGCATGTATTTCATTATAATAATGGTAGTGCTTAAAATTATAGAAAATAATCCTGAAAGAAAGGTGTAGGGCATAAAATGTAAGTTGCACTGATTTGCACTACTGATGGCCCATCCATTTTCAAGAGTTTCAGTTCAGCGATGCTACAGCTAGCAGTTACACAGAACATAAAACAAGTAATACACATTGTTAAGAGAATAACACACACCTAAAAAAAAAAAAAAAAAAAGATTAGATGAGTATCGTTTCATCTACAGTAACACTGTTGAAACCTCACCTTCAGCACTGCAGAGGACTCCACGTGTTGTATATGCCATAATAAAATAATTGATATGCACTACCTTAAAGGAGAAAACAGTAAATAATTTCTAATAACTTAAATGGCAATTTTTTTAAGAGCTGATGTAGCACCGGGCATTAATGACAGGATTTCTGTCAAAAGTTATTTAAACTATGTTAACTTTTGACTAATAAGTAACATTGATGTCATGGTCCATAGTCTTGTACTGGATACCACACCCTTGCCTACGCAGAGGTATGCCATGCATGAGCCTGCCCCATGGCATCCCTTATGACTACTGCCAGCTGGACATCATTAATCATTATAGGATTTGCACAGGAAACTGCAGTAACAGCATGGGTCACTTTACCACCAGACTGGTGCATGACCATGTTGTGCAGAATGCAACACACAGTAAACATCCTGCATGCTGTAGGTGGGTCATACTAAACGGCACCCCCAAACTCATCCAGACATCTGAAATGTCTTTTCAGCATGCACAAACTCTCAATTACAATACAAGTCAAAAACAGGGCTGTATTGAAATTATCTTCCACAATTCCACTCTGAGTTCTCATGATGGTGTCATGAGCCATGGCTCCAGTGGATATCCTGCATCACTGGAAAAATAGAACAAAAAAAGAGGTGGGAATGTGGGAAGACAAAACAAAGGAAAAGTAGTTTAGTATTAAGCTATACATTTTACTATGAATAACTAATTAAATGATAAAAAAAATTTCTATTTACTGACGAGATGACCATTAGGGACTATATATGTATGTATGTGTATATATGTATCTATATATATATATATATATATATATATATATATATATATATATATATATATACCTACTTACGTATGTATATATAATACACACACACACACACACACACACACACACACACACACACACACACACACACACACGCGCACACAGTCACTCACACACACACACACACACACACACACACACACACACATATATATATATATATATATATATATATATATAAAATATCATATATCTATAAAACAATGTGTGGGTGTATGTATCTATATATATATATACATATATATATATATATATATATATATATATATATATATATATATATACATATTAACTTAAAGATCACACAAACTTGGAAAAGCAGGAGAATGTGATAAAATGCAACACTTTCTTTCTCACTTATCTCCTAGTCTAACCACTACTATTACAAGACACTAGTGACCTTTTACTGAAGACATTCTGAGTGACGGTCAGCTGGCCACCTACAAAGATTAAGATCTCCATCAGTTTAAATATATCAGAAATAGATCTCATGCTATAATCCATTCAGCGTTATGAGTAACATTGTGAAGACACTGGAAGAAGACTGCAGACAGTTTGCTAAGAACAGGTCACACTTTAATTGTTAAAAAATATCAAAAGGAATGTGAGCAACTCTTGCTCAAGTTGGATTTTTTATCTGAAAGAACACAAAAGAGTTCCACAGTGATTAGTTTCTGGGTAGTTTCTATTTCAAATCTACTCTTATGAAATTATGTCTGGAACAGTGATCATAGATTGGTAATATGTAAATGACAATAATATTACTTTACTAAAGCATGGTAGGTTTACGAGATATATTAGTATTGCAGGAGGAACTGAAGAAGATAATGTTTTATAATTTTTTTTATGTATTTGTTTATGTGAGAAATGGGTAAATAAACTAGTCCTTCTGAAGGCCTTTTCAGCCATGACCCAAACCAGGAAGGCCAACTTACATATGGGCAGTTAAGCATAAAAAATCAATCCCCATATTTTGGTAGACATGTGCAAGAAACAAATGACACAAGTACAAACAGTGATCGGACTCACAGAGAAGTTCCTGCTGGGAGTGGGTGTGCACCTGGGTTCAGCTTTGAACTCATTGATGTTGATTTTGGTTATGGACTATATTAGCAAACAGGTCAGAGGGGACACATCAAGAAAGTTGATGCAAGCAGATGATGTAGCATAATTGTAAGTAGACTCTGAACAAGAACTTCAGCAAAGGATGAGGAAATGCAATGTAAAACTAAAGGTACATGGGATAAAACTGAGTTAAGACAGTTGTAATGACAGCAAATGATTGACTTCAACAACTGGCTAAGCTTTTGGTGTAATTCAAAGGGAATCCAGTATCTGTCTGCCTGGGATGACATGATCGACAGACCACGATACTTTGCCAGAGATGGTCTGCACTTGTCGCCCCTGAGATTCAGGTTACCTGCTAAGGCTCTTGCCACCCCAATAATGCCTTTTTTAGGCAAAGTTCAAAGGTCAAAACCACCACCATAACAGGTACAAGCATGCAAAATCTGAAGGTAATGCTACTCAATGCTAGAAGTCTAATCCTCAAAATGCACTCTCTCGAGGCACTCCTAAAAATGGAGAACATTGATATCTGTGCAGTAACTGAGACCTGGTTCAAGACTCCAGGGAGCACCCTTGCAATACCAGGTTACAACTCTTACCACACTTTTCGGCTACCAAACCAGGACCGAAACACTAAAGTTGGAGGAATGTCCATATTCACCAAGGATATTCACACCACCAGGCTAGTTGCCCAACACAATGTATCTGAAATTCTCCAGGTGCGGCTAACACTATGTAAGACTGCAATCCAAATTGTAGCTTGCTACAGATCCCCCACCATGCCCCTTGATTCTCACTACACCTTTCTAAACATACTGGAAAATATTAAGATACAACCAAACACTCTAATACTGGGTGATTTCATCTACCCTGCCATTAACCGGGAAAACTACTCATGTACCAACACCTTTGCCCAACGGTTCTTGGAATTCATAAATTCCAATTCCCTAGATCAACTAATCCATAATCCCACCAGGGAGTCCAATATCTTAGACCTGGTCATCACCAACATGGGAAATCGATGCTCCACACCTATGGTCACCCCCCTCGTTGGTCAGGTCTGACCATAAGCTAATCACCTTTGACATCCCCATCCCTCCCCCACCCTTCAGTAAGGAAACCTCCATAAAAAACTTCTCAAAAGCCAATTTCATGCTACTCAAGTCAGAAGTGACAAATTTCATGACATCCATGCAGATGGGAACTGAAAGTTCGACTGCTGAATCCTACACTAAGGCACTGTGCGACCACATCCACTCATGCATGAATAGTGTCATCTCAAATAGAACCAAGACGCTCTCCTCCAAAAAAAGGAAGCCAATTTGGTGGTCCCCTGCCATAAACAAACTTTACAACAAAAGGAAGAAACTGTTGCAGAAAAGAGGAAAATCCCAGGATACAAAAAACTCCATTACCAGCCTCAGTAAGAAGCTAAGATCCCTCATAAAATCCTCCAAAGCTACTTACGAAAATAAAATTACCAAATATTCCAAAGACAACCACAAGGCATTCTATAGCTATGTCTAGAATCTAAATGGCAATGCTCAGATCTGTTCTGAGATACAACAGAATGGCATTAAATATACTGAACCCAAGGATATTGCCAATATCCTGGCAGATCGATTCGGTGCAAACTTCACCCCCCTCTCACCCCCTACAGGGCCTGTCTCAATACCAAAAGATCGCCAAATTCTGGTAATAATGGCCACACAGGTAAAAACTGCACTCTCCAAAGCTAAGGATACAACATCCATGGGACCAGATGACATCCCAGGCTGTGTACTACATGACCTACAAAATGAACTGGCACCTCACCTAAGTGTCATGTTTAATCATAGCCTCACCTCAGGCTTTGTGCCCGCTGAGTAGTGCACAGCTACAGTTATCCCACTCCACAAGGGAACTCCCGCCCCATCAGTCTGATGAGCCTGATCTGCAAGGCCATGGAATGTATTATCATGGAACTTATAAACAAAGACAGTGGCAACCTTCAAACTCTGGACCTCACCCAGTTTGGGTTTGTGAAGGGCTGATCTTGTCTCCTGAACCTGATTGACTTCTTCGAATCAGTCTTCAGAGCTGTGGACAAGAGTAAGTTGGTCCACACAGCCTATCTGGACCTCACCAAGGCCTTCAACACCATCCCCCACTCTGGAATCATAGATAAACTTACTAGGCTGGGCATTAATCCCTATGTCACCCGATGGGTTGCCAACTGGCTTACTGGCAGAACCCACACTGCAAAAGTAGCCGACTCCAAATCCAGCTCCAGACAAGTGACAAGTGAAGTACCTCAGAGTTCAGACCTGGGACCGCTCTTGTTTGGCATCTACTTCTCTGAAGTACAGGCCAGCAATAAGGGAATCAGTTCGCAGATGACTGCAAACAGGGAGCCATTATTGAATCCCCAAATGATGTGGATATTCTACAAAAGGACCTTACAGAAACAGATGCTTGGTGCCAGAGCCATGGGCTCAAGCACAATGCCAAGAACTGTATAGTTATCCCCTTTTGGAAAAAATGTATACCCATAAATTACCACATAGGTGGCAGTACACTAAACACTGAAAGTGTGATAAGAGACTTAGGGACACATGTGGACAGTGGTATCACCTTCGATAACCACATCACCACAACAGTCAGGAAATCCTTCTATGTGGCACACCTCATCACTAAGGGCTTTTCATCCAGAAAAAAGGAGGTCATTGTCACACTGTACTCATCCCTCATTAGACCCATTATATAATACAATGCCCTATTTGGTATGTACCTCTCAAGACATCTGCAACAACTGGAAAGGCCGCAGAAATACCTCACTAAAAGAATCACAGGCCTAAAGCAGATGCCCTATGCTGACCATCTAACAAAACTCCAGCTATACTCTGTCACATATCGTCTACTCAGAGGCAATTTCTGCTTAACATACAAGGCCTTGTCAAACCCAGAGCTGTTGAACATGCTACACTTAAAGAAATCCAAATCCCTCAGAGCCACACGTTCCTGGGATCTAAACCTTGTCATCACAATGAACAAAACATGCTGGAGGGATAGGTTCCTGACCCAAACACTCCTCAGACTCTGGAACAGACTGCCCATACATGTCAAGCAGAGTGCCTCTTTGGCCCTCTTCAAAAGGAACCTTGACGATTGGATGAGAGATAGGAAATTTACCCCGGGGATCACGTCAGTTGCCCTGCTAGACAGGGGTCCAGGGAAGTAAATATTGTGGGAAGGAATAGCCATGGAATTGTTATGGCTAGGCTTGTAAGGCCCTAGGGCCAATAGCCTAGTACCAACCTATGAACCTATGAACCTATGAACTGAGTGAAGTTAGAAGATGTTGAGATTTGAAGGGAAAAGAACCAAAGAAGCTAATGGCTTCAAGTATGGGGGTGGGATTGAGGAAAAGGGAAATCTGCATAGAGTGCAAAGCTAGAATGAAAGGGTGGCAGCCAGCTGGCACATAGTGTCAGGGGTAGCATGTAAGAGAAAAATGATGAAGAAGCTGAAAAGTAAGGCATACAAAACAGTGTAGTAAACAGTCTTACTGTATGGTCAAAAAACTGGGCAGTAAAGGCAAAGCAGTTGAGGAAGCTAAACATTATGGAGATGAGTGTCTGAGACAGGTGAGAGGATGCACACTGTAGGTCTGACAAAGAAATGAGGACATCAGAGCAGAAGCCCAAGTAGCACCAATTGCAGAGAAGATCAAAGAAAACAGATTATGGTAGTTTGGGGATGTGCAGAAAAGCAGAAAACAATCTTGTAAAGAAGATTTGAGACAGGCAAGAAGAAGGCAAGAGGAAATAACAGCATCCAGTAAAGAGATATATGGGTTGTGTGAAAGACCTGCAACAGTAAGCTATGACTGAGAGTGACCTTCTACTGAAGACATTCTGAGTGATGGTCAACTGGCCACTTAAAAGATTAGGATTTCCATCAGTATACATATATAAAAAATGCATTTAGTGCTATGATCCATTCGACAAAGTTGTTGTATGCAGATGATGGCAAAAGCTGGCTCAGCACCACAACCCTTCTAGCAACTGGGAGAATGTGGGTTGAGGATGATGATGATTTTGAAAGATGGTTAGAAACTGAGGTATCTAGGAAACATTTTTGTTCTGGTGAGCTTTGTCCTGTTGTATTGCAACATGGTTTATTCTTCCTGTGTGTCTGAGAAAGCCCATTCAGTCATGGGGAGAATATTCAAAAGTATATAGAGACAATAATGGGAAATTTGAATTTAACCTCAGTCCCCTACAGCTATGAGGCAAAGATATTACCACTAGACTACAATAATCACAGATACATCCTCCTGAGCAGGTAAGAAATCCATCATGATTATCCTTCTGCATAAACCATCTGTTGCTAGCATACCTTAGGTTTCAGTAAGTAAGCATAAGTCAAACAGGTAATGTCATGTGACAATGAATACAGAGCACTGGTCAGAAAAGGCATACAAGTTAAGGTTGAACTCTTAAGAAGTCAGTGGAAGAGAAAGAGGTAGAGATTAAGCTAGTTTTATCACCAAGCATGTTGTGTACTTTATATGTGAGATAATATATATATATATATATATATATATATATATATATATATATATATATATATATATATATAGGTTCATAGGTTCATAGGTTCATAGGTTCATACTACGCTATCTGGGCATTTACAAGCCTAGCCCATAGTTTTCCCCTTTAGTATGGGGAACTATACCCATTATTTTGCTGTGCCTCTGTTGAGCAGTGACACTGAGGTAATCCCTGGGGTATATCTGCGATCTCCCATCCATTGGTCAAGATTTCTCTTGAACAAGGCCAGCGTGCTCTGCCTCACATATACCGGATTTTATTCCACAGCATAGGGAGTCTTTGGGTGATGAATCTATCCCTGGTTTAAGTCTCCGCCTTGTGGCTCTAACGGATCTAGATTTTTGAGGTGAAGCATATTCATCAAATCTGGGTTTGACATGGCCTTGTATGTTAGGCAAAGGTCACCTCAGAGCAAGCGACTGAATAGAGCTGGAGTTCTTTCAGTCGGGCAGCATAGGACAGATGTTTGAGACCCTTTATCCTTTTGGTGAGGAACTTTTGTGGCCTCTCCAGCTGCTGCAAGTGTCGGGTCAGATACATTCCGAATGGGGCATTGTACTCAATCATTGGTCTGATGAGTGATGAGTATAGGAGACAATGACCTCCCTTGATCTAGATGTGAATCCCTTCATGATAAGGTGGGCAATGTAGAAGGTCTTCCTAACTACTTTAGCTACATGGGTGTCGAATGACAGGCTACTATCAACCTGGGTCCCCAGGTCCCTGATAACTTCTTCTGTGCTCAGTGGATTGCCACCTATTTGGTAGCTAGGGGTAACCTTGTTTTTATGACTATGCATTTTTGGCATTTAACTTTAGGCCATGGCTCTGGCACCAGTTATCCATTTCTGTGAGACCCTTCTGAAGGATATCTGTGTCAGATGTGTTTTCTACTATGTTTGCAGTCATCTGCAAACTTTGTCAAAACCCTCCTGTGTTTGCTTGTACTTTAGAAAAGTAGATGCCAAACAAGAGTGGGCCTAGGACTGAGCCCTGTGGTACACCACTTGTGACAGGCTTTGAGTCTGACATGGCGCCAGCAACTCTGACCCTGTGGGTTCTGTCACTCAGCCAGTTTGCAACCCATCTTGTGATGTATGGGTTAACATTTAAGCTGATGAGTTTTTCAATGATAGGGTATTGTATCAAAGGCCTTCGCCAGATCGAGGTAGGCTGTATGGACTGCCTTTCCTCATCAATGGCTTTGGTGACTGTTTAAAAGTCAACCAAGTTTAGAAGGCATGATCTGCCTTTGACAAAGCCAAACTGGGATGGATCCAAAGTCTGCAAATTCCCTATGTCTTTATTTATGAGGTCCATTATGGTCCTCTCCATGGCTTTGCAGATAAGGCCTGTCAAGCTAATGGGCGGTAATTTCCAGGGTCGGTGGAGGCATGAAGTGGGACCACAGTTGCAGTGCGTATCCAGAGGTAAGACTATGATTAAACAGCTGTCCTAGCTGTGGGTTTAATTCCTCGTTGAGTTCGGACACCATCAGGTCCCATGGATGCTGTGTTTTTGCTTTGGAGAGAGCAGTTCTCACTTGGAGATGTTTGGGGGCTGCAATCACTTGGTATAGATATCTCTCCTTTTGGGGGGAGGGGGGGAGAAGTTTGCACTGAACCTGTCAGCCAGTATGTTGGCAATGTCTGTAGGATCAGTAATCTTCACATCATTTTGAACTAGTTCTGAGCATATCTGGGAGTTTCCTCCCAGGTTTCTAACATAGCTAAAGAAGGCCTTATGATTGTCTTTTGAGTCTTTAGCTATTTTTCTCTCAAAATTTGCTTTGGATGATTTTATGAGAGCTCTTAGTTTTTTACTTATAGTGATCAAGGGTGTCTTACCTTTTAAGGATTTTGCTCTATCTTGTA
This sequence comes from Protopterus annectens, assembly GCF_019279795.1. NCBI lineage: Eukaryota > Metazoa > Chordata > Ceratodontiformes > Protopteridae > Protopterus > Protopterus annectens. The sequence goes on along the minus strand of NC_056745.1, from coordinate 170,503,657 downwards.
GTAGCTTCCTCCTTTTGTTGTAGAGTTTGTTTATGGCTGGGGTCCACCAGAGTGGACGCTTGCCTTTAAGAGTCTTTGTTTTGCTTGGGATTGCCTTATCCATGCAGTCCTGCAGGTGCTGGTAGAAGGCATTTGTAAGTGATTCAGTGGCTTGAGTACTGTTTTCCGGGCCTTAAAGGAGACCACACTAGTCTTTAGAAGTGTGAAGTCGGCTTTTGTGAAGTTCTTTACTGTGGTCTTTTTTATTTCAGGTGGGGGTGGGATGAGGACCTCCAGCGAGATTAGTTTGTGATCTGATCTCACCAGTGAGGGTATACTTCCGGTGTTGAACATTGTGCTCCCATGTTCGTGATGATGAGATCAAGTATGTTTTCTCCTCTTGTGGGGATGGTGACTAGTTGTTCCATGGCATTTGAGTTTATGAATTCCAGGAACTTTTGGGCTAGGGTGTTTGGGCTTGAGTAGTGTTCCCAGTCTATATTAGGGTAATTGAAGTCACCTAGTATGATGGTGTTTGGTGATACATTTATCACCTCTAGTGTTTTCAGGAAGGCCATGTGAGGTTCCTGAGTTTGTGAGGGTGGCCTGTAACATGCTACAATTTGCAGAGCAGTCTTGCCTATGATTAATTGCACCTGGATGGTCTCCGATGCATCGTGCGTTGCCACCAGTCTTGAGGTGTGGGTGTCTTTGATGAATATGGATACCCTCCTTTCTTGGTATTGTCCGGATTTTGGGGCGGAGCATGATAAGAGGTAAAACCTGATAGTGCTGGGGTGCTCTCAGGAGCCTTGAACCAGGTTTCTGTCACTGCACAGACATCGATGTTCTCCATACTGAGAAGGGCCTCGCATTTTGAGATTTAGACTTCTGGCATTGAGCAGCATTACCCTTAGTTTTTTCCTTTTTGTGTTCTAGGGTGGTAGGTTTAGAATTTGAGCCTTGCCTAAAAAGGCACTATGGGGTGGCAAGAGCCTTTGCCAATATCCGGAATCCCAGGGTGACAGGTGCAAGCCATCCCTGCGTGGCTTGTCCAGCATGTCATCCCAGGCAGACAGACATTGGATCCTTTGAATGACACCAGAGTTTAAGCCAATTGTTAAAGCTGATCATCTTATCTCTGTATTGTGGCATCATTCTTGGTGAAGGTAGGATACTGCTCAAGGTCAGGGTCATACCTGCCTGGGCTACATAATCAGAGAGCTTCTCAATGTCTCTTTTCATGTAGTCCAAGGTGGTTCGTCTCAGGTCGTTTACACCAGCGTGGACAATGACTGAGTCGTGTTGTACCTGCTGTTGAGTGTCCTGTGTGCTTGCGTTATGTGTCGATTTCTAGCACCCGACAGGCAGCTTACTGTGTCCTTCTCCTTACTCAGTCTGGTGTGCGGGGCGTCAGTGTGTCTGACTATGGAGTCACCAATGACTAGTGTGTCTGGCATTGTGTTTGGCCTTAAGGGCTGTGACTGTTTGACACTCTGACTGTGAGGTCTATGTGTTGCAGGTGTTGTGTTCTGAGGTGGTGGTTGTTTGGGTGTCTGCTTTGGTGGCCTCTGCTGTTTTGGTAGATTTTTGATCAGAGCCGCCGAGTATGTCTTTGTGTGTTTATGTGTATGATTTGAGGTTGTGATGGTACTATGTGAGACTAGGTCTATAGTGTGTGTGGTAACCTTCTCCTCCTGACTGGTCTTGTCAGTCCTATGTTGAGAGAGCTCAGCCTCCAGTTTGGCCATATAGTTGCATCTCTCGCATGTATTTGTGTTTTGTGGGAGGAGGAGAGGGTTGTCTGTGTACATGAGGCAATTGTAACATTGCCTCAATATTCCCAGGTTCACCAGCTGAGCAGGAGAGGACACTAGCAACTGATCCCTCGACATGCTGGAAGGACTAGACAAAAAAACTTTAAAAGAGATTCCGGGGGACGTGGGTGACCGAGAAATGGGGGTTTGCCTTTTTGGGGTGCTATCTATAAGAGTGCCGTATCAAGGTAATAAGTACTGTAGGAGCAAGTGCTAGGTTTAACAGATAGAGAAAAGTCTACTTGGAGTCAAGTAGAGATGATCTTTTTAGGTATTAGAGAAAGTGCTAACAGGGATGCTTAAAGGTAAGATTGAAAAGAATGCACTCTGCATATATATACATACATATATATTTATTTATTTATTTGCTTTGTTTACCAGAAAAGTCCGACTGGTAATACTCATTTTCAGCAAAGGCCCAGGTAGAAAAGCTCCATTTGATTATACTGCATTGTTCCAGTTAAATACAGAGTAGTTACATTTCTATTTACATTTATACACATAACAGTAGTTATATTTATGCATTCTAAGATTTTACAGAGGTAGAAGTTACTAAAGAGAAAGCCCACATGAAACTTAATGGATTGTACAGGCAGCAGTTATGTATAAAAACTGTTTTGCCATTTCAGTGAGAGGTTGAGTGTATTCTGTTTAAGAAGAGTATTTGGAGAGTACTGCATGGTGAGCACAAAGTCAAAATCAAATGTTTGAGAGCTGCAGGTCAAAATTTCTTAGGTAACTGCAATAAAAAAAATGGATTACAAGACCAAAGAGGATGCCATAACATGAGTTAGAATAAGATAAGCTGTAGAGCCATCTTACTGTGGCAAATGATGGCCTTTCATCTGATGATGATGACCTCAGTTTTTTAGTATTTCAAAAGATGGTGGGCCATCTGGGAAGCAAAGGTTCTACTTGATGACATTTATTTTACTTATAATAAAAGAGAGATAGGATTCGTTGCTGAGGTATTGTCCCCCTTACAAAGATCAAGGTGCTTATAAACAGGTCTACTGTATGTTAGGAAAGTACACAGATGTCCATAAACATTGACATCACTGCCTGCTGTCGTCCTAGGACCTAAAATGAAATGACTGTGCAATGCATGTTGGGTTTAAGCCTGCCAGTCTGACTCATGCATCTATGGAGAATTGACTACAAGTAGTGATTGTGAACAGGATATGACCTCCCAAAGGCTCAGGTGGTCCATTGTGGTAGTATATTGAAACAACAGCAACTAAGAAAGGTTATATGTAATCAGGTGCAGATGTTGTCGTTATCCTTTATCTAAGACACAGTTTTCCATGGAGAAAAAAAGAACTGAAAGTTAAACCCTACATCTTGGCTTTCCTCATTGTAAGGGAAGGAAATATTGTATTAAATTTGTATTACAAGATACTAAAACCAAACTATACTTACTAGATTTCAATAAATCTGCTACTGCTTACAGGAAGAATACAACAATAAAGAATGTATGTATCTATTTCTTAGAATTATAGAATGTATGAGGTAATTGGGCCATGTGGTGATTTATGCCTTGCCAGTACCCAGCTTTATAACTTACCTCCTTTTTCAAATAGCGACTTGTCAATCATAGTGGGGGTGAATTTATAAATGCCTATCCAATTGTCTAATTCCTTCTTAAAGGAAGATAGTGTTTCACATTACCTAAATGAGAGAGGAAGTGTGTTCCAGACAAGGGAGAGTCACTGTGTAACAAATCTGGCTCTCCACTGTGATTTGTGTATTTGATGAAACAGGTTCGGAGTTCTGGTTCTAGTGTTCACTGGACTGTTTTATTTGTGGAGAAGTAAAAGATCTTGGAATGCTGGATCCCTAATGGCCCAGAAGGTAAGGGACAGATCTCCTCTAAAGAGTCTATAGGAAACTGAATACAGGAATGAAACCTCCAGCCTCTATTGGTAGCCCAGGTCCTTTAGGCCTACAGTCGTAAAGGAAAACTCCACCCTAGAATTAAAAAAAAAACATTTTTTCACTCTTATCTTTCTTTCCTGACCTATTTTAACACCTTCCAATCACTCTAAGTGTTTTATGTGTAATTTTAGCCTGTTTTATACAACATGGCTACCAATGGGGCTTGATGTATCAACATGATCTTATTTTTCCTCAAACCTTTCTCTTTCCCATAATGCTTTGTATGACTTATGCCAGACATAAGGAAGTAACTGTGAATTCCCAGGCCATTGACATATAATGGGATTTGTGTGAGTCACTGTCATCTTCTGTAAAAAGACTGCTTCTTTGCTGTCTCTAATCACCTCATTTATGTTTGGCTCAGAGCTTATTCTACACTATACTTAGAAGTTATCCAGCTACAGAGAGAAAAGTAGCTAAATTGCAGGCCTTTCTTCATGGTTTTCTTTTGTAATCCAAGAAGAATTGACCCCCCACACACACACACACTATTGCAGAGGTATTAAAACTGTCACTGCACTAATAGACCCTTGCAGAATTAAATGCAATTGACAGCTCATAATAGAAAGGAATGGACTTCCAATATAAATCTCTTCCTTTCTGGCTGCAGTAGGAAGATCTATTTATTTATTTAAATAGTGTCATTATTTTTTTGGGGGTGCAGGTAGCAGACACTGTTTGATTATTTTGGTTTGTTTTATTACAGTGACAGTTTAACAGTACTCAGCAAAAGGAAGTGATACTGCTGAGAGGCACAGGAATCAGAAGGCAACTGGAAGTGATAAAGGCAAGAGACACATGAAGCAGATCTTTTGTTGAAGTTGTGTAGAGTACACTAGACTCGCTAACACGCAGTCAGAATTAGTTGCTGACACTTTGAAACAATATAAATTCTTAATTCATTTCTATTTTGTTGAAGAGGGAGACCTCATATACATATATAATTTTTCTCAATACCCAGAAACTAATTCACAAGCTAAAACCCTGTACACCCTCTGATGACAACCTTCCAGCTGAATACCTTCAACTTGCATCCAGAGCAATTGCTCATCCTGTAGCTATTCTCATTAACCGTACCATTTCTGAAAGCACTATCCCCAATCTTTGGAAAATCTCACACATCATTCCCTTACATAAAGGAGGCAACTCTAATGAGTACTCCAACTATAGGCCCATAGCACTACTCTCACCCTTAGCTAAGATCATGGAGAAATGTATCCATCATCAGCTAATAGACTACCTTACTAAAAATAACATCCTGGTCAGCTGCCAACATGGCTTTAGACCCTTTCACAGCACCACCACTGCCCTTCTATCTTTCACCAATACTATTAACACCAACCGGAACAATAACTACCTCTCATCTGCACTCTTCATTGACCTGTCAAAAGCCTTTGATATGGTCAATCACTCCTACTTATAAATACCCTACAATCCCTCTCTCTGGATTCTAATTCTATCCTTTGGTTCAAGTCTTACCTCAGCAACCGAAAACAAACTGTTTTGTGGCAAAATCACTTGTCTTCATATCTCCCTGTTTTACTGGGAGTTCCTCAAACTCTATTCTAGGACCCTTCTCTTCTCTCTGTTCATAAATGATCTTCATGTAGCTATTCCTCAATCCACCTGCATACAGTATGCTGATGATTCTACTATCATCTGTTCTGCAAAGTCTCTTCCTGAGCTGAAATCTCTAAGCCAAACTGTCTTCTCCATAGTAGAAACATGGTTCAAAAACCGGTGCTTACTCATGAATGCCAAAAAAAACAAATTACTTCTGATTACTCCCAACAACAAGACCCCTCCCATACACTTCTCCATCCTAGCTAGTAATGGAACCCTTATATCACCTGATCTGACCTGTAAGTTATTAGGAGTTACAATAGACAATAAACTCACTTTTGACAATCATATTAATAACACCATTAAGTCCGTTAACAGAAAATTAGGCTCCTTGTATAGGATAAGACCCTTCCTCACCCCAAAGGCAAGAACTACCGTTGCCCACTCTCATTTACTCTCTACCCTCCTCTATGCTTCTCCCATTTACACCAATTTAAAGCAAAACAATCTCAACAAACTTACCAAAGCCTACAACAGTATTGCAAGCTTTGTAACTGGTAAGCCCTACAGAACCCATCACTGCATTAACCTACATCAGCTAGACTGGCTTGAACTGCAAAATGCTCTGCTACTCTCTCAACTAACAACTGCTCACAAAATCTTCTACCTTCCTAACAACACACCTACACTAAACAATCTTATAACACCCTATAACAATCTTCATTCCCTACGCTCCTCTAATAAACTCCTAGCTTATATACCCAAATCTAACAACTTAGCTGGTGACTCCTTGTTCTCCACCACCACAGGTAAGCAATGGAACATGCTGCCATCCAACCTAACCTCTATTTCCTCTTTTCCCCTCTTCAAACTTAATCTTAAAAATCACCTAAACCTTCAATGGTTATGCCCTTGCTGTAACCCTGACTAATATTCTACTATTAGCCTGTAACCTATCTTCTCTCTCTTCCTTTACATTACTACTCTGCCAACAAATGTTATGTAAATGTTATCTTCCACATTTTTAACCCGATGGTTTACTTTAAAATGTTACGTTAATTCCTTCCTAATGTATGTGGCATTGCCTCTTATTGCTTTTTTTTTTCTATATTATTATTAAGTATGTGGGGCTTTTCTCCCCGGGCCTCTACTGAAAATGGAAATATCTCCAGCTAGACTAGCCCGGTCAACAAATGTAAAATAAATAAAACATAAATAAAAAATAAATTGCTCCACTTGGAATTACTTTATATCAAGTGAGAGCTTTAGTTCACTTTACTGGAGAATTTATTTATGTCTCAGACTTACAAACTAAATTTACTGCTAACATAGTAACTGAATTTGAAAAAATAATTGCACACTATTCTTTAATCATGATTCCAGCTATAGACTTGCATTTAAATAAGAGACAGAAGATAAAATATGGTCTAGTGGTCCTTTTCTTTGGAAGCAGATGAGATAAAGGAATTAAGTCAACGTAGTGATTTTTGAAACTTTTATGGAAAACTAAAGATGCAATGTGGCTGTGACTATAGACGGGGGGGGTGAATTCAGGATTTATTGGTAGTTAATGGACATTTAAATTGTTTGCAATCAATTTATGTGAACCTAAGCAGATATGTTGTTTGATATGGTGGACAAACCAAACATTCATTTTTGTGTGTGTGTGTGTGTGTGTGTGTGTGTGTGTGTGTGTGTGTGTGTGTGTGTGTGTGTGTGTGTGTGTGTGTGTGTGTGTGCATGTCTGTGTGTTGGAAATTAGGGCATTTTCAGAATAACTGCTCTGCTTTACTTTACCCAGAATGTTAGCAAAAAAGTATATAATAATACTAATTGGGGAAAAATGTACAAGATACAGTAGCAATAAACATTTTTGAGTTGATTGTACAAAATGTACTATAGTAGAAAATGTAAATGTTTTTGAAATGTCTGATTTAGACCCTTCAAAGGAATAGTTTTCTCAGAATTATACCACTCAATCTGAGGATGAGGGGGTCATGCTGAGAAGTCTGTTAGAAACTCTATGTCAGAATAAAATGTGGATGGGAATTCAGATGATGAAGCTATTGTTATTTAAAGTGGTAGGAATGAATTATCTTCAAAACAGTGTTTAAAAAGAGGTAAAACCTAAGAAGAAAATATAATTTAGACGATACAGGTCCAAATCAATAAAATATTAACATATGATCTGAATAGTTGGATTAACTTTATTAGAAAATGTGGCATGGCCCAATGACTTAAAAATGCATTTGTTATTTGTTTATTGCAAGATGTCTGAAGAGTTGTTTGACAGAACAACATTGTTTAGATGCATATTTAAATAATATAGTATATTAGGCATTTGGTGCTGATTCATGGTCTGGAATAGTAACTTTCTTCTTAAATACTGGTATTAATGTATCACATATTAATGTATTAGATCCAGGAAGGGTATTCATTTTGGATGTAACTTAAGGAGGGCATAGATGGAAAATAAATATTTATGTGTATACAGGTTCCACTAAAACAAAAGAGTTCTGGAATAGTTTGGAAGTTTGGTTAAATTTTAAAGGGATCATTATTTGGGGTGGGGACTTTCATTCTGCTTTCTGGATGGAGAAAATAGAAGAGGCAAAAATATAGAAGATGCTGGTTTTAGAAAATGTAGGGATTTACTTAGCACACATTATATATGTTCTAAAGGCCTGAATGGATATACTTATAAACAAAATATCCGTACTACCTGAATAGATTATATGTTATCAAATAATAATTTGCATGAAAGAAAATGTAAGATTGTGAGGAGACTATTTTTCACAAAATAAGGCATCATGAACTTATCTGGAGACAGAAATATACAGAGTTCAGAAGCGTATTGCCTGTGTAAGAGACATGAAAGCCTTTTTTACAATATCAGATGAAACCTTTCATGGATAGAATTTGGAGAGATCATGCATATTTAAAATGTGCTTATATGTCTTGGATAAAATGGTGGTTTTCTTTTAAAAATAATTATTCATAGAATATAAATGGCTTAAAGGTACAATCAATGAGTTTAAACAACATCAGATTGAATTATGGGAATACGACCGAGCAGTTAAAGAATAAATTATTAAAATTTTTTGTAAAGTTACATGAATATAATGCAAAAAGCAACATTATGGCTATATCAATTGAAATATAAAAAATGTTAAATGTGAAGGTGGGGGAGCGATAAGGCAGGATATCCACTATAAAGTACAATTTCAACGTTAAAGTAGCGCCAAAAAGCTGCTAAAAACCATGTGATGAAAAAATACTTTCAATGTGTCAAGCAATTTCTCAAGTCCACGCTATGGTCAATAAATCCACTCGATAATTATAAATGCCTCCAATGCTGAGGCGCATATACACCAACTTTCCGGCAGTTTTCACTTCACCAGCTGTTTGCATGAAAGAACGGATTGACCAAATAGCTATTTAAAACTTGAATTTATCCAAAAACAAGAAAAACGACAAGCGCTTTCACCCGTAGGCTTCATCAGGCCATTAATGATTATACATTTAAATTACTTAAATACATTTATATACATTTGTTAATGATGACATCACTTCCTACTATTAATTACCATTGTATTAGTCAATGGCACTTTAATTGTATAACAACTGGAGAACATTTCATAGAGTCTAGCAGTATAAACAAAAAATCCTGTTTGTATCAATACTTAAAAATGTACATACTACTATAAGTGCATAATTATTTATTATTCCCGACCACTTCCCTATGCTATTATATATAAAAAAATATATGCAGAACATATGTATAAAATATATAACATCAACTTGACCTCTCATAAAAACAATATACAAGAAAAACATATATGTAAAGATATGTAATCTATACTTCTAATAATGTGGAATATAGTTTAAAAGTATAATTTAAAAAACTAAATGTTCCACCTGATGTAAAACCCTATGGATAATTAGTGTTACTACTTCACATGAATCTGATTCCATACTTAACAATATATATAAAATCTAATTCCTAGCATGGTAATATATAAAAGAACAGTGGTCTGGTTTTATCAGCTGTATATGTAAAGTGTAGCTAAAAAGTATGACTTAAAAAACTAAATGTATCACCTAATGTGAAACCCTATTGATAATTAATATTACTATTTCAAATGAATCTATTTCCATACATAACAATGTATATAAAATCTAATTCCTTACACAGTAATGTATAAAAAGACGGTTGTCTGGTATTGTCAGCTGTATACCTAAAATAACTTTTAAAACTAGATTAAAAATAGAAAATGGTCAGAAATCTGATGTATCAATAAACATGGACCCTATTAATTCCGTAAATGAATATGTTTTCAGACGCAACATGACATAGAACTATGGATTAACTAAATGGGCTGTGATATATATTACGTTTTTTAAAGATTTTTATAGGAGCTACTGCGAACTTTATAATTATGTTTAATAGGTAAACATAGTACATATTTAGTAGTCATAGACCTGCCTGAACCCTACTATTATATTTATTTATTTATTTATTTATTAATTACCGTTAATCCATAGTTCTTTTTATACATTACTGTGTAAGGAATTAAATTTTATATACATTGTTATGTATGGAAATAGATTCATTTGAAATAGTAATATTAATTATCCATAGGGTTTCACATTAGGTGATACATTTAGTTTTTTAAGTCATACTTTTAAGCTACACTTTACATATACAGCTGATAAAACCAGACCACTGTTCTTTTATATATTACCGTACTAGGAATTAGATTTTATATATATTGTTAAGTATGGAATCAGATTCATGTTAAGTAGTAACACTAATTATCCATAGGGTTTTACATCAGGTGGAACATTTAGTTTTTTAAATTATACTTTTAAACTATATTCCACATTATTAGAAGTATAGATTACATATCTTTACATATATGTTTTTCTTGTATATTGTTTTTATGAGAGGTCAGGTTGATGTTATATATTTTATACATATGTTCTGCGTATATTTTTTTATATATAATAGCATAGGGAAGTGGTCGGGAATAATAAATAATTATGCACTTATAGTAGTATGTACATTTTTAAGTATTGATACAAACAGGATTTTCTGTTTATACTGCTAGGCTCTATGAAATGTTCTCCAGTTGTTATACAATTAAAGTGCCATTTACTAATACGATGGTAATTAATAGTAGGAAGTGATGTCATCATTAACAAACGTATATAAATGTATTTAATTAATTTAAATGTATAATCATTAATGGCCTGATGAAGCCTACGGGTGAAAGCGCTTGCCGTTTTTCTTGTTTTTGAATAAATTCAAGTTTTAAATAGCTATTTGGTCGATCCGTTCTTTCATGCAAACAGCTGGTGAAGTGAAAACTGCCGGAAAGTTGGTGTATATGCGCCTCAGCATTGGAGGCATTTATAATTATCGAATGGATTTATTGACCATAGCGTGGACTTGAGAAATTGCTTGACACATTGAAAGTATTTTTTCATCACATGGTTTTTAGCAGCTTTTTGGCGCTACTTTAACGTTGACATTGTACTTTATAGTGGATATCCTGACTTATCGCTCCCCCACCTTCACATTTAACGATTATTGAGCCTTATAGGGGAAGCGTTTCAAACGGCCAACATTTATTTTACATTTATTGAAATATAAGAAAAATTGATTCAGAAGAAGAGATATTTCCAATTTCTCTAACTGAAATGACAATGGAAAAATAAGATGATGGAGCTATTTGTGAAGATGAGTTATATTTACATAAATGTCTCAACTAATACAACAGGTATGGTTTTATTATATGATAAAGTATAAAACAAATTGCAAATGATAATTCTTTGGAAGACGGCATTGCCCTATGGACTTCAAATGATGCTTTAAAAGATAAATCCTATTTTCCAAAAGTAGACAGTACAACACAATGCCAGGGCCAGGCCCATCAACATAGTTTATTCAAAACCCTATTTTGTCTATGGAACTGAAAATAACACTTAAGAAAGCATAAACTAAGCCCTCCACTAGGGAAGATAGGATACCTTATTTTTATTAAAGAATGCTATAAAATTGGAAAATACAGCTGTTAATTAACATTTTCAGGGAATAGCTATGCCAGGGAATACTATATAAGATGAGAAAATTATTTTATGTCTCTTTAATAATGTTAATATACAGAGGTAAAGACAAGGATAAGTTTGATAACTGGAGGCTAATTGTCACCACACAGTATGACGTTGTCCTGTTCGATTCTCAGCTAGAGTGTATTCTGTGTGGAGACATTCGTGAATGGGCATACCTTCATTGAAGGTTGTGCATCAGAGCTGGCAACTCGGCACGTAAAAATCTACTGCCAATCATTAGTGGACCGGAGTTCCGTTGTGGCAACCCCTAAACGGGAAAAGCCGAAAGACACAACAACAACAACAATTGTGTTTATAAAATATTTGCTTATATATTTTTAACAAAGACTGAATAGACTACTAGCCACTTATTTATACAACAAAACATATGGATTAACTGGTAATTTGAGTGTATCAAGAGAATTGTGTATTATAAAGGAGCATATGACAACAGCATATCATAAAGAAGAATGCAACATTATTTGAAGCTAGAATATAGAAAAGGTTTATGATTCTGTTTCCCATGAATTATTGTTGTATATTTTATTAGATTTGGATCTCAGCATAAAGCTGATGACTTCAATGAAATAAAGTTATGCAATTGTTTATGCAAAGCTATTTTAATGACATATTGGGTAAACCTATAAATATACAAAGAGGTATAAGACAAGATTGACCATTAAGCACACTTTCATATTGTGCATGTATTTGGTTACAGCTGTAAAGCAAATTAATATGCATATATCTACTATTTTTCTGTGTTAATGATATATGCTGGTACCAGATTATTTTATGCTGATACAATTGAGAAATTTCATTTTTTATTAGCTATACTGAAAAGGATGTTGCAAAGTTTGCAACTAAACATTAATTATAAGAAAATAATTGGTTATGGCCTACAAGAAGACATAGAGGAACTTTCCTTATATTAGGAATAGAGTTTGGTTCTACTAAAATTGTTTGCAGGCAGTGGGAAAAAGGTTTACAAATTAGGGTTCACAAATGGAAATTATTCTTTATGTGTAATGAAAAGAAGTGCAGCTATCGAAAACAGTTGTATTCTTATTAGTAAGTTATAAAGTTTAGATTTGTTTTTTTCCAGAGAAATTAGAAACAAATTTTCTGATCATTTTATTTTCAGGTACACAGAGAAACAGACTAAACTGTATTAAAAGCAGAATTTTATGTAAAGACTGATAGGATGGTGGATTAGATATGTTGCATCAAGTGTTAAGCTATTATACAATATTATTATGTATATTATTATTAATGGGCATAGATAATACATTCTATGATTCATATTTAAATTTGTATAGTCAATTATTAGAGGGATGGAAAAAATATACTTAAATAAATGTTTGCTAGTTTACAGAAGTGGAAATGACATTTATTTTTATTACTCAGTTGAAATTAGCTGCACAGATGGTAACCTCAGAATATTCTGATTGGGTTAATAGTGAATAAAAATATTTATTACAAAACTTAATGGGAGATGACAGATAGTAAGATTTATGCTCTATATAAGATTACATTTATGCAACAAATATAAATATATGCATGATTTTTGATTGTTTTAGTGATTAGAGCACAAAAAGTGCATGTTAAAGAATAAAAGAAAGGTATTATTCTGAAATATTACAAAATATTGACCATGCATTTCTAGAATGTAATAAAATCATAGCATTTTGAAACATTTTTTAAGAAAATATGAACATAAGTTGTATGTTTCTGCTTATGACTTAGCTAGTGGTAAGGTTTGTTATGGAGCTGGAATAGAATTTTTGTATTTTGGACAATATTTTGCTAAGGTATTATTTTGTGAAATTTGGGGAAAAGAATATATTTGTATGGATTTTTTTTCTCTTTTGTACAACCGCATTGTTTACTACTGAAATCATATGATATCATGTCTGTGAATGTTTTGAGAATCATTGCAATAAAATTAATTAAAACCATTAGTATTTTTGATAAATTTTACATCCACCTGAGCTACCATAATATCAGGCAGATGGGTCCTCAATTTGATATCTCATCCAAATGATGATACATTCAGGAGCGCAGCATTCCCTATTGCTGCACTGCAATGTCAGTAACTGAAAATGAATGCAGTTACCTGGGCTGAAAATAGTACCTACAACCTTCTGATCTTCCAGCATCTAAGGGTAAGTGTTGGTTATAGTAAGTTAAATGTTCTTTCTCAAGTCAAAAGTTTGGGCAGGATATTAACTCTTCTGGAAGAAAAATAAAGTTCACTGTGTCCCATAGACTGATCTTTCATATGCGTGTAAATCACCGTATAATGCTACCAAGAATACACACTTACTTTAAAGTCCTTTCAGTAAAGTATAACACAAAAATTGTCATGTCAATACACAAATTTCTGGCTCAGAAATGAAAGTATTTAGAAGGTACACAAACAAGCATATAGTGTTGGGGAAAAGGGAATGGAGAAGAAACCGTCTAACATATTGTCCAGTGCATACACTGCATGTTTGGATTCAAAACCCAAACAAATATCTGTGAAGAGTGCCATCCTTTAATTAAAATCAGAAAGTGATAAAAATAGCAAAGATGCTGTCAAACAAACTTTCTGGCAACTTAAAATTGAATCTTTCCTTGAAATTTGCTAAATTAAAGGTCAGCACAATAAAAATGACAACAGGCAAAGATGGTCATCAAAAGAAAATCTGAACATTTTAATGTGCAGCAGAAGGTCTGCAACTACAAGCTTAAAATTCCTGCTCCACATAACTAAATAACCAAAGCTAAGAGAAAAGCACTATGAACAGGCACCAGAACTCCACTCAGCGTGGTAAAGAATAAAATAAAAAAAGTTCTTATTCACTTTAAAGACAAGACAAGTAAAATTAAGTGCTTTTCGTTTGGGTTATATTTTTGCCTCTTCTATTTTCTCCATCCAGAAAGCAGAATGAAAGTCCCCACCCCAAATAATGATCCCTTTAAAAGTTTAGAGTTATAGCACAGGTAACACATGACAATGTGAGGTACTTAGACAGTAACATAGTTAAGTTACATCTTGAACAACATGAGTTGAAATGGCAGTTGCTACTCAAGTCTTGTGCCCCCCCAGGTACTAATGAAATTTATTCTTTAGCAAGTATATTAAAATTGAAAAGTTTACTAAGGTAATTTTCTATGTAATTCTGTTGAATAGTTGGTTATTTATTGAAATAATGAAGTTATGAATTAATTTTACATATTATGTTTTTTATAAATTATGCTTTTATAATTATGGTATAATAAAGTTTGGGTTGGGTGTCAGTATTATTTATCATTATACATATATACATATTTATTTTTTGTAAATGTAATAATTTTCTATCAACTGTGTGACTGTTTTAAAAGTATTGAAGTTTTTTAGGTTTATTTTGGTTTGGTTAGTAACAAATAATGTATTTGTGAAGTGTAACTTTAAATGAGTGTTGTGTCTCACTTGTGGGTAATTAATCAATTAACTTTTTATGTTATAGAGTGGATTTTAGCTGGGTTGACTGTTCTTGTTTTGTATCTATAGAAGTTTGGATATTCTCCAAACGAAAAGCGTTTAATTTTACTTGTCTTGTCATTAAAGTGAATAAGAACTTTTTTATTTTATTCTTTACCGAGCTGAGTGGAGTTCTGGTGCCTGTTCATAGTGTTTTTCTCTTAGTTTTTCGTTCATTTGCCTGTTTTTAAATAGCCAAAGCTGTTATTGACATCTTGGAGAGACCACTGCTATCTGTTTGGAATTTTCTCATCTCTTTAACTGGAATTCCTATTTAAGTTGCTTTGGGACTGATTTTGCATTTGCGGCATAACATACATTTCCCAAACTCGGTACTCATTATTTGCACTATGCTTTTGAAAGGTGTGTATGGGTCCTTTATTCTCCCCAGCAAAATCTGAAACCACTGATTTACAAAGTGTTTCATTTCATCATATCATATAGGTCAGTTTTATTTTCATTGCAACTGGACCCTACCCGTCTTTTGCTTTATTCTTTGTATGTCACACACACTGCTTTATTAACTGACTGCTGGAATTTCTAGCAGCTTTTTTCCATGAATTTATTTCTTTGGCCTTACCAACCCACACTTCAATATGACAAACTGGTTGTTTTCCATTTTTGCTATCGGGGTTCTTTTTTATATATTTTCTTCATCTATAAGCTTGCAGTCTGAATTGTTGGCTGTGTCAGTAGTGTATTTACATACCTTATAGTCTTTGTGTGGTCTTCAGTTCTACACATCTTCTTCATATTTGTGCTGTTTGAGCTATTGTGCCTTGTCATTATTATTATTATTACTAATCTCTGCATCTGTCGTCATAGTCTGTTAGATCACATAACTTTCATTCAATAATCCTTGTCTTTCCCACTTTATGGGGCAAAGTATATGTAATTTGTAGCATTTTGCTTTAACTAATATGAACTGCACTAAAGTTATGACATTCAGTGTTGAGCTTTCTTTAGGAACTGTACATAATACAGAGAAATAAACTTAGAGGAATAGTCAGCATAGGAAAATAAATCAGAAATGAGACACACACATATTCCTAAACTGACAGTAATGCATTCGTATTCATCACTGTGGTTTGAATGGAAAAGTTCAGTGGAATGCAATGATGAAATTAACTGCAGACTGTCCATAAATAGAATTATGTTCATGAAAATGGTTTTCTTTCTTACTGCTTGCCAGCAAAAGCTATATTATTTCTTATCAACCTTCTGAAATATATAACAAAACATTTATCAGATGATTATCTAGCAACTGGAACATGGTTGCAAGCAAACACTAATGTTTAAAATCAGTTGTTACTTTTTATTCAAAGATAATATTACTGATATAGGTCTGTTAAATTTCTTAGAATTAATATTGTGTAGTAATATAAAATAAACCTATTATCTTATTCTGACATACACAATGGACATATAATAGAAATGCCATGATGAACTTATTTATATGCAAAAAATTAAAATGACAAATGCACTAAACAGATAACAAAAATCTATAAGATAAAAGCAATAAAACATATATATATATATATATATATATATATATATATATATATATATAGATCTTGCATGCTTGCTTCATCAGACAAAAGAAAGGTAATGTAGTTACACATTGTGATGTCCTTACTCTGGGCTAGTGATCAAGGAGTATCAATTCTCACCAAGGACACCAGTGAGGGATGTTCACTTGGAACAAATATAGATACACACAGAATTCCCAAATGCTGTCTGTACCAAGCATAATTTTCCTTATGAGCAAACAGAGAACACACTCCCATCATTGGGTTGGGTTTCCCTTGCTGTCACCATGCCCCAAATAAGACTCTGCACTAACACAGCTGTTGAGTTGAGTCCTCAGCTGTGTGTTCCAAGCCAAGTCCTCCACCACCTTCTCTGTGGAATGATTGCTCTGTGTCCCTGCTTCAAATAACTGACACACACATTCTTTGAGATTTTCACACACACATACATACACACACACACACACACACACACACACGCACACACACGCACACACGCACACACACACACACACACACACACACACACACACACACACACACACACACACACACACACACACACACACACACACACACACACATACCTGGGAAAGGCTGGCACAGATTTACCAGCTATGCTCACTCTGCCCAAACTAGAACAGTACAAAGGATTATACTTAGTAAAATTAATACTAACCTCTGGATTCTGCAATCTTTGCATGGCATGCAGAATTAGTGCAGGAGCTGTAGCAGGCAATATGTCTGCCGTGCGATCCAGGAATAGCCTGTAAGGGCATGCACGAGTGCTCCTGCACTCGTCCTGTATGTAAATTACCCCATTTGCAGGAGACATGCAAATGAAGTGAATTTGCAATCCAGGAAGCTGGAAACTGGCCGTGCATGACTAGTGTGATCTGTAGAAATGTACTCGGTTAGTAACTGAATACATTTCTGCAAATTTCAAAACGGAGCCATGACGATTCCAAAGTAAGGCTGCATATCAGTCAGGAAGCAGCTAAAAAAATAAAAAAATCAACTTTAATTTTTTTTTTTACCTGATCTCGGCTGTTTAAGCATAGGGCAGCGGCGTGCAAACAGGATTGGGGGAAAATATGAAAATAAACTTAAAATAAGCATTCTAACTAAAATCACTATTCTGCCATTAAAGTCAATGGTAGGCAGAAGACAACATGGCCAGTGAGTAGGGGTTGCTAAGGGGGAGGCTCAGTGTGAGATACATACCTATGCATTAGCAGGCAATCCTATGCAAATGAGGGGAATAATAGTGAATCCCAGGTTTCCCCAGCATGCTAGTCAGGTCCCAACAGTGTAAGAGCAGAAATAGCTTGGTGCAAGCCTAGGAGTTAGCTAACATCATGGGTGTGTGTGTCAGGCATACTGAAAGCAGATTGGAGCCCTGTGGCTCACATTTGCTCCTAGCTAAGCACAGCTAAGCAAGGGGGTGTGTCTGAGTCTGCCTAGCCCTCTTTACATTGCCTAAGTGGATGTGCGCACTGCGCACCAGTTTTTAAAGAAAAAAAAAAGATAAACCAGGAAATAGCAGCTCTGTGCACATTTCAGCACTGTGTTTACACAGCGCAGCCCTGGGCTTAAACAGAAAGGCAATAGGAAGGGAAAACAGTAGTAAGAAGTTAATCAAGGAGAGCTAGCATAGCTGGCAGGTGAAATGTATCAGAATCAGCCAATTACACAGGCAGCAGACCAGCCCAGCCCAGAACACTACTATAAACTAAGCAAACACCTTCCCCTCTGGTTTTTCCCATACTCTACACCACCGGTGTATATAAGCGGAGAACTTTTAACAAACAAAACTACAAAATGATAGGGGCTGGAGCAGACAACATACAACAACATGTGCAAGAGGCTGAGGGTGGTGAGGATGTGAATGCTGCCAATCAACCGACAGTGAGGAGACAGAGAAGAGTGCACAGACCCAGGGTAACCTACCAGGGGCTACATGAGCTGGAGATAGTGGAGCGCTATAGGGTGGACATGGACCTCCTACAGCAAATTGTTGAGCTGTGCTGGCCATGCCTGACACACCGAACTAACCAAGGGGAACCTATCCCAGTGGATACCAAGGTATGTGTAGGCCTAGGAATACTAGCCACAGGTACCTCCCAAAGCTCAACTGGGGATATCATGGGGATCTCACAGGCATCAGCATCCAGAGTATTCCACCAGTTCCTGGATGCCATGTCAGCACATGCCAGTGAGCATATATATTTCTTCAACACCCGTGAGGTGTTGGCCAGAAATATGCGTCTCTTCGACCAAATAGCAGAATACCCTGAGGTAGTGGGTGCTATAGACTGCATGCACATACACATCAAAGCACCACCCGGTGATCAGGGTAGGGCCTACATCAACCGCAGGGGACTCCCATCCATCAACTGCCAGGTTGTGTGTGATGCCCAGGACATTATAATGAATATCTGTGATGGCTGCCCTGGAAGCTATCACGATTCCCACATCTGGCATCTGATGCAGCTGTACCAGAGATTTGCCAATGGGGACATCTCCTATGGTCACCTAGTGGGGGATTCTGGTTGCACACTGGAGCCATGGCTGATGACACCCATCAGAAATGCACACACACCTGAACAAGAATGCCATAATGAGGCACACGCACAGACCAGACTTATAATAGAACGTGTGTTTGGGATGCTCAAGTCATGGTTCCAGTGCCTGGACACATCCAGTGGAGCCTTGCAGTATGCACCAGCTACATGTACTCAGATTGTTATGGTTTATGCCATGCTACACAATATGATCCTGTGGAAACAGCTGCAGCAGGAACAGCATGGGGCAGGGCCACAGAGCCCCCCACCAATGCCAAGGCCTGCACAGGCACAGAGTGACTCAGAGGAGGAACAACCTGAGCCTGCCTCAGTAGGCAGATGGAGGTATGCCCAGTATGCTCTGGCCTTGGCAAAGAAGCAATGCATAGCACATACACTGACACAGTAGGGACCCAGGGAATGACACCTCTCTTTGACTCGCACATACAGTAAAAGGAATGCCAAACATGACACTACCTGTGCTCAACCATGTATAGGGAGTGTACTATGTGCATCCTACATAGGCAGCCCTCCAGTACCATCCTCAATTCTGGCACATCCACAAGGTAAGTCAATCAACCTACCAATTGCCAAATGGAGTAGAATGTGTCATTACCTGTATCTATGATATGGATGTGAGCATGCAAGGGAATTGGGTGGCTGAATGTTATGGCAGCAGATAGTAGACACCCATAGTGGCACCATGACATCTGTAACACCTACTGGAGTCACCATAGTAGCCAGTACTGCACAGGGTGACAAAACCCACTGCAGGAAATGGGCTGAGCGACATGTGTGTCCATATGACTCACAGATGCCAGTCAGGGAGGTTCACATACCCAACAACAGTCTCAGCCAGCAGGACAGGTGTAGCCAAACCCAAACAAAGCCTGTGCTATGGCCTGTGAATGATGCCTAAGGATAACCTCCCCCGAGGCCTACACAGACAGACTACAGCAGGTCAGACAGTGGGATGTTAGTTCTGAAGGGTAGGAAGTCAGACACTAATATGTAGGGCAAACAAAGCTAATACCTGTAGTACACTGATATGCCTCTAGTCAGTATGATAGGTTAGAATACAGAATGAAATGGAGTACCTGACATACCAGTACAGTCATAGCAAATGTGTGCAAGTGCCAGGTGTGCCCCCCCATCCTATGAAGACATGTAGAAACAGTAAAGTGTGCCCCCCCAATCATGTGTAGAAATGTAGAAACAGTCAGTTGTGCCCCCCACCAAATGTGTGTAGAAATGTAGTAACAGTCAGGTGTGCCCCCCACACCTATGTAGACATGTGGAAACAGACAGGTCTGCCCCTTCCCCCAATCCAGTGTAAAAATGTAGTGGCACTCAGGTGTGCCCTTACAGTCCTGTGTAGAAATGTAGTAACATGTATGAGTAGGTATAATACAAGTGGAGCACAGATGCCCAGAGATGGCCAAGGTAGCAGGATAGGTTGTAGCATTTGCACAATATGCAGGTCTGTGTGTGTTAGGATGGTGTGTGTTTCATAATGTGTGAGAGTGGTCAGTATGTATGCATGTTGAGGTAAGACCTGGTAGCCATTACCCACTACTGCTGATGACAGGGACAAGCACTCACGACTGCAGTGCCAAAGACAATCCCCACCAGTATAACACACCCTAGCAGTAAGCCATTTTAAATGCATGGTGGTAATATGTGTCACCATCTGAAAGACTGACATGGCATGGCTGTTGGGCTAGATATACAAGCAGTACCCAGGGGAAAGTACCCCAGACATATAGTATATATTGTGTCACTGTGAAATGGAGACACCCTTGGATTTGTATATATAGGTATGCATCATAGTAACTGGACCTGTAGTAGGGGATACCTGTGATGTCTGCCTGAACACCTGCAGATCACAAAGGAGGTAGGACTGATGTATTGGGAAACAGCTGATGTACCTGCACATGCCAGCATACCTGGAATGCCCCATGCATAACTGTGTGTCAGATGTAAGTAGTGTCCATAGCACACATGCACCCAGCTCATGCAAACACTACCCACAGGCACCTCTATGGTAATATCCCTGCTGTGGGGAATGGGTACAGTAAGACCCCATCTGTATATGGCAAGAGCGGAAGACTGCAGCATGCAGTGCAGGTGTCCCATGCAGGTGTGTCCCTAGCTGTAGGTAGCACCCTGCCAGCATTCACACCACCTGATCAAGAATGATATAAGGTATTGGCATGAACACCTCTCACACCTACCATGTCACCCCAGGAGAATATACTGTATGGTGGTCTGGGACTGTAGGACTGACAGAATGAAATGACCTGCCACATCTGGCCTGCAGCAACACCTAATGCCCCACAGGTGTCTGCCAAAGGTCTGTGTCTCACATGTACTGCCAATGCATGTTATGTCATGGACACCCAAATAACAACATAACGCACTCCACATAAGCCATATACAAGGCCATGTGGGCAAACCACAGTAACATGTCCACCATGTCCCACTGCATGAACTGTGGACCAACACTAACACACACCTGTGATGGGGTGATACCCTTAGGGAAAGTATCAGAGAATATCTGCATAATGTATGGAAGAGGTTAGAATAACAGAGGGGGGGTTTGAGAGCATGCGCAGCATGGAATGGGCAGGGTCCGACACCAAGCTGTGTGCACACACTATCCCTGGCTGCAAACACATAAATGGGTGGCTACACACCTGCCCGTACACCACAATAGGGTAAATGTCCTGACTCATGGCCCCTGCCTCTGGCTAACCTGTGCAAATCTGTACAGCTGTGAGGCATTGCCACAGCAAGATAAGGCCATACTGTCATGTTGATGGGCGGCCAAGTATGGGCTCCTCTGCCAGCACTGTACCAAGGTGCTGAACTGGATACACAAACCCAGCACCAAGAGTCTGCAAGTCCCCCTCCAGAATGACATAACTTACCCTGAATACGTAGGTGTCTGCCCATAATACCAGACACAGCTGCATTCACCCTTGTCCCCAAGTCATCACTAAGAGCAAGAATGTCCACCTGACAGTACATAAGGACAGAAAACATCACTATGTATAACAGTACACATGTCTGAATATCTGTGCTAACAGCAGTACCATACAGCTGAAGCAGCACAGACACAATCACCTACAGTACACCCGATCTAATGCACAGTTTGTCTCCATATTGCCAAATGATTAACAGATACCCTGCAGAAACAGTATGCTACCTGTAGGTGTACAGCACAAAGGTCTGCACTACAGTACAAACTACCTGAAATCAATCCACACATGCAATAGAGATGGGCATACTGGGCATGCTCACACACTTAGAGAAATGAAGGCAATGTCAGTCAACAACATACTGAAAGGTCATACTGGGCATGCTCACACACTTAAACAAATGAAGGCCATGTCTGCAAACTACAGTGGAGCAGATATATCTGCCAGTTGCAGATGTTAGTACCGACACTCCTCAGTTTGCACCACTTATGCTTTGCACACACACTGGATAGTAATACAGACATACATCCAAGGACAACACACTATAATAAGCCAAAAGTAGATGTACATAGATGTGTGGAAGAGAGTGACTGTCACAAGGGGCTATCCATTATGAGGTCTGTCTCACCCAGCACACAGCCAAATGGCTACAACCAAATGAGGTTCAGATGTCACTCACTGTAGACTTTAGCCACTGGTATCTGTCAGCATTACAGACTATGCAGTGCAAGTGCTAGCTGTGCAACATGACTGTACAAGGAAGTAGTGATCTAGCAGCTGTATACACATACCTGTGGAATATAACCATGCGTTCGCCCACATGTGGTGTGTGAACCTCTAGTTGAATGGGTTATGTCCCATGCACACACACTGCCCTCCCCATAGCCCTACTATGACAAGCCTGCTGAGGTCATCTACTTTGAAATACACCCTTGTGAAAGGTGTAGGTCAGTAATCTCCATGGCGCTTCCTATAACTGTGTACTGATGTAGTGTGATAAACTAGTTAGGTAGGAGTTCTAATCCCAGACATGGCAAGTGTGTGTGTGTGTGTGTGTGTGTGTGTGTGTGTGTGTGTGTGTGTGTGTGTGTGTGTGTGTGTGTGTGTGTGTGTGTGTGTATGTGTGTGTGTCTCTGTGTAGAGAGCAATGTTTTTAGGCTAGTCACAATCACTACAATTCAAATGCCCTACTTTGGCAAGGCTGCTGATGTCATACACTGTGAAATACACCTTTCGGAAAGTTGTAACCCAGTAATTTCTGTGGCACATCCTACAACTGCGTACTGCTGTAGTGTGATAAACTAGTTAGGTAGGAGTTCTAATCCCAGACATGGCAACTGTGTGTGTGTGTGTGTGTGTGTGTGTGTGTGTGTGTGTGTGTGTGTGTGTGTGTGTGTGTGTGTGCGTGTCTGTGTAGAGAGAAGTGCTTTTTAGGCTAGTCACACTCACTACAATTCAAATGCCTTACTTTGGCAAGGCTGCTGATTTCATTCACTGTGAAATACACCTTTCAGAAAGCTGTAGCCCAGTAATCTCTGTGGTGCATCATACATCTATGTACTGCTGTAGTGTGATAAAATAGTTAGGTAGGAGTTCTAATCCCAGACATGGCAACTGTGTGTGTGTGTGTGTGTGTGTGTGTGTGTGTGTGTGTGTGTGTGTGTGTGTGTGTCTGTGTAGAGAGCAATGCTTTTTAGGCTAGTCACACTCACTACAATTCAAATTACTTATTTTGGCAAGGCTGCTGATGTCATACACTGTGAAATACACCTTTTGGAAAGTTGTAGCCCAGTAATCTCTGTGGAACATCCTATAAATGCATACTGCTGTTGTGTGATAAACTAGTTAGGTAGAAGTTCTAATCCCTGACATGGCAAGTGTGTGTGTGTGTGTGTGTGTGTGTGTGTGTGTGTGTGTGTGTGTGTGTGTGTGTGCGTGTGTGCGTGTGTGTGTGTGTGTCTCTGTCTGTGTAGAGAGCAATGCTTTTTAGGCTAGTCACTCTCACTACAATTCAAATGCCCTACTTTGTCAGGGATGCTGATGTCATACACTGTGAAATACACCTTTCGGAAAGTTGCAGCCCAGTAATCTCTGTGGTGCATCCTACAACAGCGTACTGCTGTTGTGTGATAAACTAGTTAGGTAGGAGTTCTAATCCCAGACATGGCAACTGTGTGTGTGTGTGTGTGTGTGTGTGTGTGTGTGTGTGTGTGTGTGTGTGTGTGTGTGTGTGTGTGTGTGTGTGTCTCTGTCTGTGTAGAGAGCAATGCTTTTTAGGCTAGTCACAATTACTACAATTCAAATGCCCTACTTTTGTAAGGCTGCTGATGTCATACACTGTGAAATACACCTTTTGGAAAGCTGTAGCCCAGTAATCTCCATGGCACATCCTATAAATGCATACTGCTTTAGTGTGATAAACCAGTCAGCTAGGTGTTCTAATCCCAGACATGGCAACTGTGTGTGTGTGTGTGTGTGTGTCACCATCTGTATAGGGCACAATGCCTTTTATGCTAGTTACACTCACTACACTTCAAATGCCCTACATTGGCAATCCTGATGATGTCATTCACTGTGAAATAAACCTTTGGTGAAGGAGTACTCCAGTAATCCCTGTGGTGTGTCCTATTACAGCTTTACACCGTAGTGTGATATAGAACTCTGGTAGGAGTTCTATTCACACACATGTCAGTTGTGGATGTCTTGTGTGTGTTTCTATGTCTGTGTAGGGAGCAATGCATTTTAGGCTAGCCACACTCACTACAATTCAAATGCCCTACTTTGGCAATCCTGCTGATGTCATTCATTGTGAAATACACCTTTGGTGAAGGAGTACTCCAGTAATCCCTGTGGTGTGTCCTATAACAGCTTCATGCTGTAGTGTGATATAGAGCTCTGGTAGGGGTTCTATTCCCACACATGGCAGATGTGGATATTTTGTGTTCGTCTGTGCAGGGAGCAATGCATTTTAGACTAGCCACGTTCACTAAAATTCAAATGTCCTACATTGGTAATCCTGCTGTCATTCATTGTGAAATACACCTTTGGGGAAGGAGTACTCCAGTGATCTCCATGGCACATCATATAACTGCGTAGTGCTAAACTAGTTAGGTAGGAGTTCTAATCCCAGACATGACAGGTGTGTGTGTGTGTGTGTGTGTGTGTGTGTGTGTGTGTGTGTGTGTGTGTGTGTAAGTCGTATCCTGTGTGTAGGTGGTTTTGAGTGTGTAACAAATGGACTCAATGCGGAGCAAGTTTGGCATATTTCTTCTATGGTGGCCCTAATATATATCACAATGTCCACCATACAGGGATAACAGATGTGAAATAGCTAAGAGGCTGGGGTGCAAATCCATACCCCTACATATGACATCAAGACCAGGCAAACAAAGTTAGCAACCCTAGTATCACCCAGAGAACACTCTCAATCCATGTCTCATACACACACACACACACACACACACACACACACACACACACACACACACACACACACACACACATACACACACTTGCCTAGGCAACAGCCGCTATGTTGGTAGTACCTTGCATATTGCCCACTGATAGTAACCATGGTGTGATTGCAGTGGGTTACAGAGGGGATGGCACCCTGTCCATCTGTCCAAAAGGCACATACATGCCAACAGTGCACCTTCCTCATGTTCCCCACTGGACACCTGCAACAATTGTGGTGCCATCAAATGTGACACACAAAGGACATACCATGCCTGAAAAACATGCCCTTATGGACAGATGCCACTTACACCAGGGAATGCCGCTATCCTGCTATCAATGTAGGTGCAGGGTAAACCTGCTGTCCACTAACAATTTCCTCCACATGAGGCCAGGACTGGCACATCTGATGATAACAATCTGTGTACACAACATGGGCCAGAAACCCCAGGTACAGTTCCACATGCCACTGTACGTGCATGTGAGAGGTGTGCACATCCCAGACACCGTCCATGTCATAGACTAAGTCACAAATACATAGCAAGCAATGCACAGCATTGGCCACATGCAATAGTCACCCAGGTGACTGGATGGTGAATGCAATACCCATCTGTGTGGGAAAATTCAGAAACTAGTCGACCACTACACACCCATGCACCCATGCATGTCAATACTGGCACCCTGTGTGTGTGTGTGTGTGTGTGTGTGTGTGTGTGTGTGTGTGTGTGTGTGTGTGTGTGTGTGTGTGTGTGTGTGTGTGTGTGTGTGTGTGTGTGTGTGTGTGTGTTGGATGATGTGTATGATCACATTCACACTCACTACAACCCCCATTGGCATATCAAAGCATGCTGTCCAATGTCAGACACCTCCACATACCCTTTGCCCATATAACCTCTGTATGACCCCTGTGGTGCATATGATACCTGCACAGTAATGTGTTGTGGTAATCTCACTAGTGATGAATTGTATTCCTGGACCTGCCAAGTGTGTCAATGTGCGTGCTTCCCTGTGAGATTGTGACTGTGTTGATACTGGCACCTGTTCATGTGGACAGACATATGTACTACACCTACTGTATCGCTACCATATCCCTGATACAGATGTCACTCACCATCACATATACGTTTTGAGAGCTCCTCAACATGTAACCTATGTGGTGCTTCCAATAACTGCATAGAAATGTGATAGCACTACATAAATGCCAGGGGTTTTATACCCTGTGCTGGTAGGTGTGTGACACAAACATGCATAAGTTTTACTGTCCCACCCCTCCCTGACTTTACTTTGCCTCTGTCTGCCTCTATCACTCCCTCTCTGGTAGATGTAGAGTCCTATACCTGCTTTGCTTAGGCAGCAGCATGTATATTTTAACTGATGCTCATGATCAGCTGATGGCCTCTGCATGAATTGCAGCCATTCTCTAGCTGATTGCATGTGGAACAGCTGTGGTAACATTCCCATTTACAATTGCATGGAAACACACTCCAATATCTAGGAACATCATGTTGGTGTTGGGCCTTTTCATTCACTGTGAGCAGGAACTCGTTCTGTTGTTTGGTAAACAGCATCTCAGATGGATTGGGGATTTACTTCTAGCAACATACACTGTGGAAACAGGGCAACACACAGGAGGGGGGAGTGCCTGACCTGACTACAGACTGTAAGTGCTGCTATACTGCATTTTGAGTAATGTTGGTTTAAAAGGGTGTGTGTGGATATGGCTGTCCTACATATTTTAATAACTGCCATGTCAGTGCTATGTTTATGAGGAAAACCCATCTGTAGGGTCGTCTGCAGACTGGGCAGTGTGTGGTGCCTTTTGTTTCATGTGTTACCCACAGAGCACCTATCTGTGAAATGCAGAAGGTAGTGTGAGGATTGAAGTCTGTAGATGGTGACAGCCGTTAGAGTTACTGACTTCATATCCCTCATAGGATATATGTTGCAACAAACCCTGTTACAACAGTAAATGCATGAGATTATCACAGCAACATGTCAATATTGCCCCTGTGTATGTGCCTCCAGCCAAAACTCTGTCAATCTTTGTACATATGTCATGCAGTAAGACATGCATATCTGCTGTACACCATAATTAGTGACATCATATCTGATAACCAGCCAGTGAGATATCAGACTGCTACACATGTTATGTATAGTAGGGTTATATTTGATGACGTAACCTGGACATTCTGTGGTTGTGTGTACAGTACTGAGGTCTGTGTACGTAAGGTGAATGTCGACAGTGTGTGTATTGTCAATATGTACTATGGCATGTGTACAGACTGTGGTATTGTTCCTGATCCCGTTCTATCTGATGTTACATGCTGCTCCACTGTATGTTACCCTATCGGCTTACATGTTTGGAGGGCCATACACATACATGTCCCATACCACAGACAGGCATTGGACCACACTGTTTTGTGGCCCAGTATATGTAGGGTTAGTGTGTGAGTGGCACATATGAGAATGGTGTCGAACAGATAGTCCTTATACTGTAATATTACGCTAGCTTACCATGCGTGGCTGTGTTCACATTGACTGTGATTATGCACTTCCACACTGATATATATTACTCTGTAATGTGACATGCCTGTAGAGCCTACTATATATGCAGGTACATGAGCATTCCCCCATAGGAAAGGTAGGCCAGTGTTGAGCCAGTCTGCCTGTAGCCTGCACAGGGCATTGTTACATGCCTAGCAGCTTAGTGTACTTACCCAGTGGGATGTCATATCCTGATACTTGCCAGATGTACTGCTGCCAGCCCTCCCTTAACAGTCATGCATGTCAGATGGAGCGGTGGGATGCTGTACAGATGTATGTCAATATCTAGTGGGCAGTATGTGCCCATGGCACCTCTGTACCAGCAGTTATTATGTGTCAGGACAGACAGGGGTGTGTGAATGCATAACCTATGGGGGCAAATGTATACCAGTCATTACGTGTTAAACCCATCTACATGGCTGTTAACATCCACCTTGTCAGGCGTGGTCCACATGTCTTGCACTAAGGGGTTTTGTGTATACCTCTGGACTGTCCAGAGTATGTCAGTATGTCCACATATATTGGCCAATATCTCTGCTGCAGTCCACAGGAGCATTACATGCTAGCAGCAGTACTGTACTATGATGTCCTTAGGATGTCTGTCAGTAGCCAATGGCACAAATGTTAAAAGCAGATGTGACCTCCCACACACATCATGTCTGTGAAGACAATCCCTATTACAGTAGCAATACTCTACAAATTTACCTGCTATACACACCTGACATCCCCTTGCACTATGAAGTTAGGACTATAGGGGCTGAGGTAAGGCTACACTCCATGTTCAGGACATATGGTGAAAATATATGTATATATAATTATCCAGATATCTATACAGATATATACACATATACATATCAACATATATAGATGGATATGTATATGTACATATAAATACATATCAACACCCAGATGTATACATATACAGAGCAAAATATGTCTACACATATACAGATAGGGATACATATGCACATATACATATGGATATCTACATATATATTGACAGTAGTAGGTATAGCAGAATAGATATGTATGCACATATAGTTATAGATATCTACATATATACCAACATAACTAGGCATGTCTGTATACATAGGATGTGCATACATATATAGCCATATACACATATAAATATATATACATATACGTATATCTATATATACATATATCTATATATATATATATATATATATATATATATATATATATATGAAAAGATGTACACATGGCCATATATATGTAGCACTATACAGATGTGTGTACAGACATCTGCATGAGTATACATGTGTATGTACATGTAGACATATATAGACCTATTATATGTATACAACCATATTCCTGTCATGAGTTAATTCACGGTTGTGTATACCCTCCCAGATGTATCTCACCATATGTATCTGCTATGTGCACATTATGATAAAACAACATATGTGATGCAACAGTCACATTAATAACAAGGACTAAACAATTCAGGAACTAAAGTTCAATACTACTCAATATGTGAATTGACAGCTATATTGGTAAAACAACAGTTGTTTTCACAGTGGTCATGGTGTAGTGGTTAAGTGTTGTGACTTCAGTGTACAGGATCCTGGGTTCAAGAACTGCAAGGGCTGTTCATTTTGTTACTGGGCAGAACAAAAGCTGTTGGATACACAGTGGTTAAGGCTGTTTTAAGCAGCTTTAAGTGGGTTTGCATGGGTTTGCATGAAGCTAAGCGGTGCTGAGCTATGGGTAAACATACGGGCACTTACACAGTGTAGACATTGCTTACCAGAGTGAAAATCAGCTCAGTTGTTATATTGCAGCAATGTTGATACTGGCTAAGCATGGTTTAGCCCTGGTAACTAGGTCACACCACCCAGTCTGATAGTCAGTAATAAGTGTATGTAGTACCATGTACAATACATGTGCCTATGTGCTGTCATTACTGTAGCAAGGGGTGTGAGTGTCATGCATAGGACACAGACATATATGAGGACTGTACAGCACTGTTATCCATGTGAATGTGTTACATACAGGTGTAATAGCCCAGGGTACATGCTGTCACACTGGCATGTAGTGTATCATGGCAGTACTACTGTTGACAGTGCTATCCTTGGCAAGAGCAAAATGCTAAATGTAGTACTGACAACAGGCACACCCGTGGGCATAGCTGGACACTGAGGCCTCCTTGTCATATCCTGGTGTGTGAGCTGTGTCACAGTATATACCCCTTACTGGGTAATGATCCGTCATGTGGAATGTAACTGTAGACTACTGTCTGTGCAGCACATGTTAGTGATGGCTTCTGACATAGTTATGGCATGCATATTGTTGTCAGACGTCTATCTGTCAACACACTCATGCTACTGCATAGCTACTTACCAAGCCTGTGACTGTCAGTCCCTGTACAGATGTGCAGATGGCAGGTATCCAGCTGGGATATGTACAGGCAACCTAAGCTTGACTGACACATATAGGAAATGTCTAGGTACACAGCTATGACCACCTGCAGCAATGCACCCCTGTACCGACACATGTGTACATGTGCATGACTGAGTATAGCAGTGTCTGTTTGTTAGCACACCTGTACTTCCATGAAGGCCTTCACAACCAATGCAACACCCATTGCCATAGTCAATTGTGGTTGCTGCTGTATGAGACATTACATGTACCCTGTTAATTCCCCATACTGGCTACATGAGCCTTGCAGTACCAGCACAACAGTGTTTTGCAAATGGAGTGATAGGCATGGAATACACATTGTGTTCTGGCATGTGTGTGTGTAGTTGTGCATGTCCATATATCTGTAGGGTACAGTATTCCGAGGCCACATACTCCTATTACAATACCCATTGCCACACAGTAGTATATATAGTGTTATTGCTGCCCATCGGTGAGACATGCCATTGCAACACCCTACTATGCATGTGGCATGTGCATTAGATGCATATCCCTGCAGTACCACTGTTGGGGTATACAATGTGTTGTATCACAGTCACGGCAATGTGTGATGGTGGGTATGGCAAAGTGTCATCATGGGTTTCAGGAAGTACAATATCCATTGGGGGATGACGGCGCTGTGTACACTGTCATTACACCAAGTTACATCCGGTATATGTCCCACATACCATGTTATGGTTACCACTGTCAACATCAACCATACAGGTAATTGATACCACAATCCAAGCCAGTTATGCATGTGCTGTGTGCAGCCTACCTGTAACACATTGGAAACACAGTCAAGTTAGTTAGCAGCAATAGGCCCTGGTATCTGGGATGTGTGTCTGGCTGTTCTGTGTCTGTTAATGTGTATGTTATGGTAGGTCACACTACATATTGTCCATATACACCCATTACATCCCCAATTTGCATACTGTACATGTCTGGGGATGTTCTGCATGTAACATGGAACCTGGGACACACCTCACCCTGAACGCTGTGTGGTGTGTGCAATGTCAGCCACACACTTCAGTATCACTACATAGCTAGGTAGGGGTCTAGTCCCAGTGTTGCCAAGTAATAGTGTGCATGTATGTGGATGGGTCTACATCAGGTTGCAGGGTATACATGCCTCAATGGGTCACCTGTCCATGTGACACAGGCAATAACTGTTTTAGTAACCTATGACATGTGTTCAACTGTATCCCAGATATGTCACAGCCGTGGTGTCACCACAGTGCCATACCCCATTGTGGAATATGACTGCAGACGATCCTCGTTCTGACACATGCACACCTACAACACAAATGGATAACATTATAGGGACCACAATCAACCAGTGTTACTAACAGCTATAATGCATCATTGCTAGATGGCTACACTAACTGCCATATATGCTTTACACTTTACTCCTTTCAGCATGTTACACTGCAGTACTGTGGTACACTGTAGTACAGTCACCATGTGCATCAGAACCATATTAGCCTGTCCCTGCATTGATGGTATGGATGACAGGGATGTGGCACAGGTATCATCATATGCACAGGGCATCCTTGTGCTGACACATGTACACCTACTACACAAATGGATAACAATATAGAGACCACAGCCAACCAGTGTTACTAACAGCTATAAAGCATCATTACTGGACAGCTACATTACTTGCCATTTATGCATTACACTTTACTCCTTACATGTGACACTGCAGTACTGTGGTACACTGTAGTGCAGTCACAATGTGCATCAGAACCATATTATCCTGTCCCTGCATTGATGGTATGGATGACAGGGATGTGCCTCAGGTATCATCATATGCACAGGGTGTGATGTTGGTTTGCCAGAGGCCGAGGGTGGGCCATACATTTGACACCATGTGTGTGGGTGAGGGGTGTACTGTGGTGAGCTGGGCATGGTGATGTGGTGTGTGTAGGTATGGGGTTGCCATAGGTGTGTTTGTATAGTGTGTGGATATGCATGAACACAGTTCTGCCATGTGGCTGCCCTACACAGGTGTTTATGGACAGCTGCAGACCATACCTGGCAGGGTGTGCAGTTCACCTCCTCTGGCCATGGACATGTGGACTATGCCTACCAGAGGTTCCATGGGCATGTCCAGGTACAGGCCTCAATGTGCCACTCTCACCTGATGATGACAAATGTCCACTGGTACCAGGTCCCTCCTGGAACTGGCCAGGACCATGTGCTTGTGGCCTGCTGTGGTGTGGACAGCGACTCCCCCTGCAGTACCGGGGCTTTTACTGCCACTATGGGAGCCCCTTGGTGTCCTAGCATGTCCACATTGACTACCAGCTGTTGGTGCTGCTGACCTATGTCCACACGGCCATCACCGCACTCCCACCACACATTCAAGCATGGACAGACTACAGTCAATGAGAGGCATCATCTCACCAGACCATCTATCCATGAACTCTGTTAATCCACAGAGGCTACCAGCCAGTTCACGGGCATTATCATTTGCAGATGTGAGAGCAGCCCTCTGCAGCCTCAGGCCCTGTCTGTGGTAATGTTCTTTACGTGCCTGTGCCGCCATGACAGCCTGAAAGATGCACCTGCTGGTACCAGCTATGTCGCCTCTGCAAGGGGCATGATGTCCAGTGGCCCTACCATGATCACCCTAGGACATCTGCCTATGTGGTGCCCTGCCGGACATCCGGCTATGCCTGCTGTGTCCGGACACAGTAGGCATGGTTACAACACTTTCCTGTGCACTGCCACTGAACGCCAGCTGTCCCTCCACTATGGCCATTGGTGATGGGGTGTGTATAGGCACTCAAACTGTGTGTGGGGTTGGGGTGGCTAAAAGGGGGATGTCAAATGTTGGTGCAGTGTCGGCCCCTGACAACCCCACCTGTGCCACAACATTACTATCATCATCTTCGGTGTCTGTATGGACACCAACTTCAGATTGAATGCAGGAGGGACCCTGATCCACCTCGCCACCTGTGGGGGAAAACAATAAATGCACTTTAAAACCTGTACAGCATTGCCTAACATGACACACACACACACACACATGAGCACACACACACACACACACACACACACACACACACACACACACACACACACACACACACACACACACACACACACACACAAACCCCTCTGTAATACCTACCTGTCCATGGTTT
Organism: Protopterus annectens; assembly: GCF_019279795.1. Taxonomy (NCBI): domain Eukaryota; kingdom Metazoa; phylum Chordata; order Ceratodontiformes; family Protopteridae; genus Protopterus; species Protopterus annectens. Next base: position 170,470,100 of record NC_056745.1, on the reverse strand, counting down.
TACAGACAGTCCCACGTATATGTCCATGTGGTACCCCATCCTGCATCACACTTGTTAACATACACACATTGATACCACTCATTAACATATCAGTCCTCTAAATGCCTACACAAGCAGTCATAACACAAGGCTTGTGGCTACTTTACCTGCCTGACCTGTGTGTAGTGGTTTTACATGGCTTACTGCTGTCATTTGGTATGCATCCTCTGTATGTCCAGACATGATGAGCATGGCCCCTATATGTGTAGGCTACTATGTTGTATCCATAATATGACGCACTGGTGTGTCATGTGTATGTAATCCTCAGTACATGCCACATATGCTGCTCATTCAGCCTATCATGTGACAACTGTAATATTTGGACACACTCGCTGGTGTTGAATAGTACTTCCCCAATGCATCTGTAGTGCTGCATACGTGTGTTGTAGGTGCTCTCTCTGCTGAATGGCATATTAAGGGTGTACTTGGTGTCTACCTTCCCTCTGGATGCCTGTTCCCTGCTACAGACCTTATTATACTATCAGCTGCCCTGTGATTACACACATAACAGGTATTCCTGGTGTGTAATGTGGCAGTCCATGTAAATGTAATGCATGATCACAGAGGGAGGTGCTGCTGTATGAATACCCCACAGTCACACATGTGCATACATGGCCAGCCACACAAATGCACACACATGTACACAAGCATCCTACATGCATCAACCTCCCTCCACTTCACTAGAGTGACCCTACAGACAAACTGACTACCCACCAGGATGCACACACACATACAGGAGAGGTTGCACAATGAAAGTACACACAGTCCTCATATTACCCCTCTGTAAACATGCATAACATATTGTACCCAACAACATGCAGTGCAGCTATAGTCAATCCATGCTGGCAACAGTATACATGTATGTGATGCATGTGCTGTGTCACTCGGTGAAGGCCCTTCTCATGGATACTACTGCACCCATGCACATGGTAATTCTGTGCACCTGTTCTGCACCCTGCCATGTACTGTGCACCACACCTCACAGGTGTATGGCCCATTGCTGAATGTGTACTACTGTGTCAGTTATGTCAGCTTTAATTCTCACAGCCCCTATGTTTTCCAACACATACCTGGTATGATATGTGGACAGATGTCATATGTGAATGGCTGATGTCTGTTGCACAGCTCTCAACATCAGTGGACCATGTATGCCCAATCCACCACTCTTACACTGACAACCATCAGAGCATACTGTGGCTATGGGGGGTGTACACACCTTTATTGATTTGACACACCCATCCCTGATCTGCCATGGGATGACATCACCGCATATCTTAGCAGTACATGAGCCCGATATGTGATATATGTCCTGTACATTCATATACAGTGTCTACAGATTGTATTAGGTGTGCGGCTGCTGAGCATGATGCATACACACCGTGTGGGCATATGTGTGCACACCCTTATCATGAAGGTTTATCGCACCTCTTATTGTGTGTACTACAGCAGTCACTACTCCTGTCAGGGGTATACCAGCATGGGCCATCTGCATTTGCCAGTGTATGTTCAATCTGCCCTACACATGTCCCCCTATTCTGCATGATTGCAAGGGCTACTCATGTGAACATCCCATGGTGTTCACACACTGCCGTCACTATTGGTGTGGGGGTAGGGTACGGCTGCCACAGGTCCTGAACCTGACTATGTGCAGATAGAGCCATTCCTAGCATCCTTAGGATCCCTGCTGCAGTGCACTGGTGTGTCATGCTGACACTCCCCCTCCTTCAGCCTTTATGCAGATGCATGACAAGTAAGCCCTACACATGTGTGTCACTTTGCAGTGTCTCATACACTGAACACCACATGTTACAGCCTAGACCCAGCTAATAATGTGGACTACTGTAATGCCTTATGCCATAGTGTATCTCTGCAGCAGTTGCCATTGTCCTACAGGTATATACACTGGTGTTGCACTGTATATGGGTGTTGTTCCGAACATGTCCCTACTGTAAGCCATGTCTCCCACCATTATGTTACTCCCTGTGGACACATTCCGCAATGACAGGATGTTAGTTATCATGCAGGTGTCTGACATACCCTTCCAATACCCATCATGGTCACTCCTGTGATGCCATGCATTTCACAGCAACAATACGTGCACATGTACAGCATGCATTCAGCATTGCTGTGTTAGATGTGTGCATGGAATATACCATCGCCATTACATGCCCGATGTGGTGTCAAGCATCTACATAAACCTTGCTCACCAGCTACAGGTTGCTGCCGTGGTGGTATCCCGGAGGGATCTACATACAAGGGTGAGAGATGCAATGTCAGTGGCCACACCTCTGGCAGTGCTAAAGGGTGGGTGCAGTATTACAATACATCAATGGCACATTTCCACAATACTACCACATCTGGACATCTGTTTATCACTACAGTGCAGCAACACAATATATCTATGACATGTCAGATATGCATGATCTACCTGTACCAATGTGGGTGTATACATAACAGTGGTCTACTTATGTGCCTTGTGTCCTTACCTGCATGCCCCTTGACTGGTGTGTGGGTGCCACCCACCTCCACAAAGGTGTCCAGCGGTTGGTGGCTGGCTGGATGGGCAGGTGCCATGAGGCTGGTCAGGAGCTCCTCCATACATGTCAGAGGAGAATGAATGACATGGCCCCGCTGTGGCGAGGTGATCCGCCTGGACTGCAGCAGCATGCCGATGGGCATTGCAAAGCAGGTCAGTACAATGATGCCGGACCTGCTCATAACTGCGATTGTGCGGTCTGATATCATTGACCCTGTGGACTAGGTCATTCCACAGAGTGGACTGCTCCTGCTGTTCATGGGCAGCCCTGCCAAACAGCACTTGGTAGTGCTGGATCAAATGTGTGATAAGCACGTCATTCTCAGCTGTTGAATAGGTAGGCAAGCATGCATGTGACATCTTGGCTGAAAGACATAAAGATGGAAACAGGTCTGAGCAACTCATACAGCAAAGTTACCACAGCTGTTGTGAGTAGCAGTGGGTTGGAGGCTTGTTCCCATTGTGCCCATATTTGGGCACATGGGGCATCCACATCACAGAAAACACACACCATCCAGGTTGTTTACCCACCACATGTGTCACATACCACCCCTGTAGACTGTCCTCTATATTTGCCAACCCTGACCACCTCCATAACTATACCTGCCATACTTGCCCATATTCCCATTGCATACTTTACAGATGGGGGCAATGTGGTCCCAATAAGGGACTAACATGTGACATACCCATCCATGTTGCACACACTGCCAGCTGTAGATATCTGTGTGCATTGCTATGTGTGCTGGTGCCTCACACATAACATGCATCACTGTGGTAGTAATATAGGGGACATGTATTTACATACATATACGTTTGTGTGTGTGTTTGTATATATGTAGACATGTGCATATAGGTATATATATCTATGTATGTGTAAATACATGTGATGTTGTGTATATGTGCTCATATATATGTCTACACATGAGTATCTGTATATTTGTGGACATACATGCTGATATATATATATATATATATATATATATATATATATATATATATATATTTTTTTTTTTTTAATATATATTATATATGTGACATATGTACACATATGCATACCTATATGTGGGGTACATTCAAACATCAGGTCCACATTATCATAACACCTTGCTGCAAAGCTGCACTGCTCTGCCTTGCTACAACACAGACAGGTGCCACATATGGACACAGCCTGACATTAGGGGGTATATGTAGGACCCGATTGCAGGTAACCCTATTACGCACCTATGGCATTCCTGCATGCTGCATTACAGATTAACCTGAGTATCCTGCAAGTGGTGGGCTGTTGGTCCCATGTGTCCATCATAATGCATTACTTCCACCACTAGCTATTGGCCACGTAATATACATACTTCCCATTACACAACACACACTATGATGGCTTACATCTTGTCAGTCAGTGCTGATCTGCACAGTTGATGGCTATGGCCCACTACCCACAGGGACAGACACTATTGTCCATAGCAGTTGTTCAGTTGAACATCATTACAACAACACCTGATGGCACATATAAATCATTCCACATCATCTATCCCATTATTATGGACCTATCCCATTATTATGGACCAGGTACTACATTCAGTTACATGCATATATACTTCACATACCTGTTGTGGGAATTATGTCAGTTCTGGATTGTTTGCTGGATGTTAGACTGGTTTGTTCTTCCTTTGGATTTTACTTTGCCTTTGCCCTAGGCTTTTTTTTTGCTTCCTCTCTCTTTTTTCTTTCTTTCTTTCTTTCGTTCTTTCTTTCTTTCTCTCTCTCTCAGTCTGTCTCCAGTAAATGGATTGAGCTGCTTTGAATGGATTGCAGCATGGCTTTAGTAGGTGATGCACATGATCAGGTGATGACCTCTGCACCAATCAGTGTCCTCCACTTGCTAACTGTATGCAGCTTGCTGTGTAGTATTTCCAATTACTACTGTCATGGCAACCACCTACTATAAATCCCTACATCATGTGGGCATGGTCCCTTTACCTTTCCTGTGTGATGGACATCCTTCCTGTGTGTGGGCATCAGTGTTACAGACAGCAGGTAGCAATAACTCTTATAGGAGAACCTGCACGCTCAGGCCAGCTACATATTTGTAGGAGGTTCCAGAACTACAGACAGAGTGTGAGTAGAGTTGTGTTACACTTTGTATAGTCCTGGTGTTACATGGTTTGTGTGTACATACTTGTTTACCTTGGAGTGAAGTCTGCCTACATAGCTCTCAGCTGTGGGCCTATCCTCTTGATGGTCAGAGGTGTGCCTATTATATTTTGTCTGTTCACCACACAGGTCCTGTGTCAGATATTTCACTGGCAGTGTGTGTGTGTGTTGAGTGCTATCAGTACATGGCTACATCCATTTATGTTTCTAACCTCAAATCTCTGACTAAGGGTATGTTGCAGACTATCATGTAACACCAGTGCTTACTTAGTGTATGACAACAGTTTTCCACATCTGGGCCTGTGTTCCAGCCTCTGTCCTCCACCTACATACCAAGCTTTGCACATTTGACATGCTGTCAGGGGTTGTTCTGTAGTGGGCTGTGAGTATGTCACGCTACCATTCCTGCCATCAGTCCACTGCTGTTGTATCCTCCACACACGGTGGGGCTGGGGCCATATGTGAGTGGGCTTCACCTACACAATACATGTGTGCCCTTTTGCACTCCAGAGGCCAGTGTATGTAACAGTGGTATATGACCTTGTATTATTGAGTCTGGGGGGGGGGATGCACCATAATTAACCTAGGCTGTTACAACATGTGGGGGTATCAGGGGTGAGCTGCCTTAAGGTATCTGGATGCACATTACCATACAGTTCACCTATATTTAAACTAATTACACAAATTGGGTGAATGCAGGCCTACTGCCTCCTGCCATACAGACTGTTCTGTTTTTCAGTGTGCTTGTGATGATGTCAGTTATGCCTTGTTATGTAACAGTTACATCCCATTGTGTCAGCTGAGGTCTTTGCCACCTACTGATTGTGTACAGAGTGTAGATAGAGGCTGCTGAACTATACATCTGCATTACTTACTGTTGATTGTTTGGTATCTTGTGGCCCAGACTGTCTTTACTATTGTACTATTTGAAGGGCTCGGCCTGGACAGCAACATTTGTACACCTTTACAAACTACTGTATTAGTATAACTGTTTCAGAATTGCATTACTCTGTTTATATGGATGTTAGTATTTAAACAGCTATATGACATGGCATATACAACTGCAATAGTACACAAATAAAGGTTTCCCATTTATGCAGACCTGTGTGTGGTGTTATATCCTATGACCTCTCTGTGGGTATATATTGCAGGCAACAATTGTCATTTGTATGGGTGGCTCATGCAATGTCTAGTTGTTAAGGTTTTAACTGTAGTCATAGTGGCTGTTCCATATTGTGTGCACCTTCTACATATGTATCTTGCAGGGTGGACATGTTTGGCTGTGGGGGGTATACTATTTGTACAAGATGTATGTTGTTTGGGGCCTCTCAACCCCATTAACAGTGCATGTGGACATATATGTTTTTGTTATGTTCCCATTGTTATCAACAGATGTATGTCCATATATACCTATATGGATATATATATCTGCTTACATATATATATATATATATATATATATATATATATATATATATATATATATATATATATATATATATATATATATATATATATATATATATATATATATATATATATATATATATATATATATATATGCTTACATATATATAACTTGCTGTATATATTCAGACATATAGATGTACACATAAATATCTATAGATGTATGCATTTGTATGCATATATGTTTATATATATATATATATATATATATATATATATATATATATATATACACACATATATAAATATGTTGTATCTTTTTAGATAATAATATATATACACACACATACATCTACATGTTGGAATACATTCCCTGTACTGATCAATGACTGGGCTGGATGATATGTTTGTGAAAACATCAGGGTTATGTATATCTGACATGGCTTAGTGGTAAATCACTTTGGCTATGGTGTGCAGGGTTCTGGGTTTGAGCTTTGCAGAGGTTGTTTATTTTGTTGCTGGGCAGAAAAAGGGCCGTTGGATACAGACTGATTAAGACACTTTTAAGCAGTTGTAAGCAGGTTTGCGCAGAGGTAAGCACTGCTAACTTCTGGTTACAGTTTCTTATACTCAGTTAACTTCTAAATTGCTTAACCTGTGTAGGCATTGCTTACCCCCATGCAAAAAGGCTTAAACCCGCTTACTGCTGCTTAAAAGTGCTTACTCCCGCTTACCCCTGCTCTAATTCCTTTAAATGAAAAGAAAAAAGGGTTAATAGGAAAGTGGTGAAAAAGGGGAACAAAGAGGAAAAGACAGTAGGAAAAATAGCTTGGGATGTGCAGGAAGGGTGTGGGAAAGTCCATAGCTCCCTATTTCTTCTACAGCAACAGCTGTGCATATACACTGAAATTGGAGGTAGATTTGGACACTCAAACCCCTGGGAGGGGGTGAGGACAACAATAATAAGTTGTGAGGCCAATTAGACCAGATTACATGTGTCCAGTGGACACATGTGCAAAGGGGACAGCTATGTATGGTGTGAGTTTTTTTTTTTTGGGAACAGATTGCCCTTTTTTTTTCAGGTGAGAGTGGAATGCTGGGGAGGGATAGTAAGTATATTTTGGGAGGTAGGGTAGGTTAACAGACAAGACAAACAAGACGCATACAGGGGTGGTATGTAACACATGTGGGGAGTAAACACCTTGATGGGGAGGGGTGTTGGGAAATCGGTAGCCCATGAGCCCCCTAGTGGACACAGTGTGACTGAGGTCCCCACCCATGGGCAGTCATCACTGCACCTTCACAGCACCAAAGATGGCTGTGCTGGGGGCTGAGTCGCAGAGCCAGGCTGACCCTCTAATCTAGACATTCGGCCCTCGAGCTGGCATAGCAGATCACCAAATTGCTGGTTGAGCTCGCTACTCACCACAACCTGGACCTGGAGATGGGTGACAGGTTCCTGTCCGTGCCTACTCCCAGGGGGAGTGAGCCCCATCCCCTGAGGTGGTTCCACCTGAAGGTGGTGTAGGACCAACGGACTGGGAAGTCCCAGGTTGGGCCCCAGACATGCTGGTGCCCAGTGCCATGGCCAGCTGAGGTGGGACAGGTGGGTCCGCTGGGACTGGCCTTCCCAAACATGCTATAGTGTTTAGATTTTATCATCATATGTGGGTTAATAATAGTCAACACATTCCAGGGTTATATATAACAGCATGCATAGATATTCCCATTAACCCAAACACCAGATACGGAACAGTTGCATAGCAAACAGAACACATGCATATATGGGACCATAGTTATAATAAGAACAGCATGCAGGTACATTGATGGCACCATGACACCAATGTTGGAATAATTCAATATAGCACATTTATGGGAACAATTAAAATATTTATCAAACAACAGGACATTATCAGAACATTGGAGTCATTACATACCGGTTGGGGTGGGTATGTTGTTTATTGTTGAAGATATCGTGTGGGGGAGAGAAAGATGTCATTTAACAGCTAGTATATTTCTTTAGTCCACATTACTTTCCTAGTCAGTGCTGTTATCTGTACTTTACAAGTCTTACTACACTACCCTATAGCCTTAGTTTGACAGTGATATGGCTGTCGTCATCATTATACATTAACTGGTTTTACCTGCAGTATACATCTCTTACCTGGTATACCTGTGGAGGGAATGCATGTTAACACTAAGTGTTTCTACACATACTCCCAGATTCCAGGTTGATGTTGTGCACATGGCTATCCAACTCTTTCTGCATAGACTCTGGCCATGTGTTGACCACATGCAGGTGTACCGGGACATATCTAGAATATTGCCCTCTCCAACCTTTAGTGACTTGACACACAAATATACATGCTTTCATACACAGTTATATTATGTAGCACAGTGTGAGTGACAGTGATCAGTGATACTTTATTATTCAGAGAAACTGCAACACTCACAATTCCCTACAATACCAGAGTAAACAGTATCAGTACAGGGTATAATGTTTTTTATTTATCAGCACAGTGTTCATATCTGACGTACCTGTGGGATCAATGTTTGTTAGCACTACCTGAATGTTGCCACACAAAGTTCCAGATTACACATTGGTATTATGCACATACATCTCACTCTGTGACTGTACACACTCTGGTCACAGCTTGACAACATGGGGGTGTAGATAGGACATACTTGGCTTATTACTCTCCTAACAGTTTTGGTAGTTGCTACAGTGACAGGTTTGTTCACATAGATGTTGGACAATCACTTGTATTCCCTGTTTACTGGCTAAACATCTGGGATCATCCCACGGACTTACCAGGGGGACTGGGGGACATGCAGCAGATATGGGCCCATATACTGGACATTTTGGTCTCATCTGTACAGTTGTGGGGTATGATTCTGTATGCAGCCTACTTCCACTCCCAGGATTCAAACCATGGCTGTCTCTGCTACAACTTAAACACTGTCCATCAGAGTTGTGTGTGATATATATATATATACATTGCTGTATATCTCCTATCTGCTTTCTGTTCTATAGTTCTCCTGTGCTTTTGCATTCTGACCTTGTATTACAACACTTTTATACAGATTTCCTGGACAGTTATATTTTGTAGGACAGTGTGGGTGACAGTGATACGTAATACCTCATTAATCAAAGGAACTGCATCACTCACAATGCCATACAATACCAATGTAAACAGTACCAGTACAGGGTATCATTGTTGTATTTCTGGGCACAGTGTTGGTATCTGATAGGCCTGTGGGAGAAATGTTTGTTAGCACTATCTGATTGCTGCCACATGCAGTACCGGATTCCACATTACTATTATGTACATACATCTCACTCTGTTACTTTACACACTCTGGCCACTGCTTGACAAGATGGGGGTGTAAATGGGACATACATGGCTTCTTAGTCTCATAAGGTTTTGGGGAGTTGCTAGTGTGCCAGCTTTGTTCTCATAAATGTGTGTCACTCAGTTGTATTTCCTGTTTCCTGCCTATACATCTGTGATCATCCCACTGATTTCCCAGGGGGACAAGTTGACAGGCAACAGATATGGGCCACTTTAATGGACATTCTGGACATATCTGTACAGTTGTGGTGTATGATTCTGTATGCAGACTACTGCCACTGATAGGAGTTGAACCATGGCTGTGTGTGCTAAAAAAACAACAGTTCACATCTCAGTTGCATGTGTAATTTAGGTTTTATTGTCTGCCTTTTCCCTGTTTTCTGTCTATGTGTTTCTCAGTTGTACTAAATGGCCTCTGGGATTACACCAGTCATATACAGGCATTCCTACACATTCTATTTATGGTGTATGGTGTGGGTAACAGTGCTTATTACAACAGTACTATTACGTGAATGCAAATCTACATTACCATATGATACCAGAATATACACATGCAGTCTAGCAGTTAGACCTTTATTGTCAAGCTATTATGCTTTTATTTACATACATACTATATGAGTCTTTTCCTGCCATATTCTCTGGTGTATGCAGTACTTGCCTTAAATAATACTGGTTTTATACAGGCAATTAATTTACTAATACTTTAAGATTTATTTCCTATGACAGTACATGCAAGAGTATTACTGACCTGCCTCTCATCGCAACCTTTCCAGCCAACTGCCATGGGCCTCCTGGTCCATGGCCTGCTCGATTGCAGCAGTGGCAGACATAAGAGGATTATTTAGCCATACCTATCCATGATATACATGAGCTGGCAATTATTAAACAGGTAGAGGACTGATACACACAGCTGGAACATCCCCTGCTGTTGTAGCCTCTTGGATCAACTGGTCCAAGAGGTCCCCCTTATGCCGCTTCAGGTTGGCATAGTGATGTCTGACCTGATCACCAGTTTGGGGTATGCCAGTGGCACTGGTGAGGTCATGGGTGAGACGGTCTCAGGCATCCACCTTAAATTGGAAGCCCTGGTACTGGCCTTGCAGCAGTCTCTGTTCATGGTCTTTGACAAGGAGTCCTGCCATGACTCTGGACTCCTGGATGCACCAGCACTGCACCCGAAAGCGCACACCCTCTTCCCTTCATGCATAGTGTCTGCAAGGGAAGCTACAACCAGTTATGAGATGTATTCCCACCTATTGGGTTTAAGTAGGGCCGATTTCCCACACTTGTTTGTGATTGGCCGGTTTTGAAAAGGCTAAGCTATGGGCATACCTGCTTACCCATGGTTGGCATTGTTTAAAGAGGTATAACACTGGGCACATTAAGTTAGCTGCCCTACATATTGCTTACACCTCTTAAGCTGGCCTGTGCAATGCTTAGCATTGCTTACATTTGACTTTGCATTATATTTCCTTTTTCGCATTGATTGATTATTCATTACATCTTATATGTATGCCTGGTATCCATGATTCATCTGTACGTACACTGTATGGGGTCCTTGTGTTTTATTGGGGACTTCAACACTCTATTACAATTACACCTGACTTCTGGGCTTACTGCTGTACTCCGGTTCACATATTTATGTTATGTAGTGGGTTATGGAACATATGTCTGTATACTGATTCCTTTTACAGATTCAGTTTGATTTTACTATAGTGAAGACTTGTTTGCTGATACCTCATTCTTCCGTACTTCTGTGATGGCTTTGTGGTTAACTACTGTGGCTATATTGTATAGGGTCCTGGGTTCAAGACCTGTAAGGCTGTTTATTTTGTTGATGGGCAGAACAAGGGCCATTGGATACAGAGTGATTAAGACACTTTTGAGCATTTGTAAGTGGGTTTGTGCGTGTTTGCGTGAGGGCAAGCAATGCTAACCTCCGGTTGCATATGCTTACAGAGAGTTAGCTTCAATATTGCTTAACCTGTGTGCGCATTGCTTACCCCCATGCAAATGGGCTTAAAGATGCTTACTAGTGCTTATATATGCTTACTACTGCTTAGTGGTGCTTATACCTGCTTACTAGTGCTTTATTCATTATGACACTGACACCTCACATGTGCATTTACTACAGTACTCCAGTTCATAAATATATGTTATTTAGTGGGTTATGCAACAGAAATATTGGTCATAACATGTTTTCCATTGAATGTGCTGCAGTGGGACTCGAACCAGGAATGCCTGCTCGTAAGGCGAATGCTCTGCCCACTATGCTATTGCTATGCTATTCATTTGCATATATCTTCCTTGTTATCCTCTTCAGCCATTTAAGCTGCATTAACCGTAGCTAAGCATTGGGCACAGCCGCGCACCTACAGTTAGCTTTAATCTGAGTTTTAAATAAAATAAAAGGTTTTGTTCATTTTATTTCTATATACTTGCTGTTGTACACAGGGGGGACTGTTGGTGGGGATATTCGGACACATACGAGCACTCTCACTCATTTCTTAGCCTTTTCAACTGTTCTTCATTGCAGGGGCATGTATATACTGAGAGCTCTGCTCTCAGACACACCCCCTACAGTTCTACATGCTCCGTGTAAGATTAGGACCTCAGGCAGTGTGCCTCATTACTATGCATGGCACGCTGACATCCTGCTCCTAAACAGCCACTTCTGTGCAGGACTAAGTTAGTCCTGCTTGGAAGATTAGTAAATCCGGGAGTGATACTAATACAATTGGTAGTGTTTGACCAATGCAGCAAGGCTTTCAGAAGTGGCCACAGTGTCACCAAATCAACATAAGTATTCTCAAAGGTTAAAATATTCTCTAAACAACCAGCCACAATAAAGATTTTAAATATATTTAACAATAAATAATAAAAGAACATGAACATACTAAACATCAATTTACAATAAACACCAGAGTTTCAATCACAGGAAATATTAAAAATAACACAATTGGATAGATTCACACAGATACAGAAAAACAATACTTAACTAATCCCACTATATTTTCCTTACCGATCTAAAGAATTACTATTCCCTGGTTACTTACTAAAGCAAGGCAAGATGAAGTAGGTAAGTGATCCTTCTTTGTCAGGTTCCAAAAACAGACTGCCCTGAGACTCCTGTCTCATCTAGTATTACAACAGTATTTCAGTGCTAAATTACAGAATGACATCACATGCATCTGGTCATCTGACTCTGGTTCACACAACCCCCTTTACTAGAAACTGAAACAGAATCCAGGACATATGTGTCATAATACTCACACATAGTGATTTGCTAAGATGTCTTACTGCATCTGGAAGCTATAAAACCATTTCAAAAATGTCCACCCTTCCAGGGTAGCAGTTAGTTCACCCCCAAGGACAATAGTGTACAATTCCTTGTATTTATTTATTTATTTAACATTTGTTGACTCTGAAAGTCCAACTAGGACAGAGCCTATTTTCAGTGGAAGCCTGGGGAGAAATGTTCCAGATGCATGTCTTTGGAATATGGGAGGAAACTGGAGTACCCAGAGGAAACACACACAAATGCAGGAAGGACAGGGAGGACATTCAGACTCCACACAGTAGGCACCCCAGCCATGAAATGAACTGGAGGACCTGTTGCTATGAGGCAACATTAACTGCAGCACCACTGCGCTGCCCTAGTCCTGGTTTTTACAGACATTTCATCTTTGGCTGCAATCAGATCTCTAAGATACAATCTTTATGCCCCAAACCATTTCAGACTATTTTTCAAAGTTAGCTGGACTGAGACTAATTTCTTCTCTTTCAGTATCCCCTGTTACAATATATTCATTCCAACAGTTACAATCCAGTCTGACATACAAGTATATTTCTTTTCTGTCCAGCAGAATCCACTGTTTGTACATTTTTAACACAAGCAACTTTACAAATACATGTTCAATACAAGCACCTATACAAATCAGTTTGATATACAAATGACATAGAATTATTTCCAAAACTCCAGATAGCTATACTGGCATATGTTACATATCCACTGCCCTACTTCTCCTTGCATAGCTGGCAATACCTCACATTGTCACACGCATGTATACAATCCAGCATGGTTTTATACCCTAAACATGGTCATGTTCCCTTTTTCCTAGAGTGTATCCCCCCCCCTACAGACTGGTTCTCATAACTCTACAGATTAAAAACTATAACTCTGCAGATTCATCACCTCTATGGCACTCCTATCTCAGTCAGTGTACACCATACTGGGGCTGAATGATGCTTTTTTTAAACTTTTCTTCCTTGATCTTACATTATTTTCCTATCACTGTTCAAAGTTTCATGTCAATAAAAAACACATTGTATTTCACATCCATGTACAAGGACCATAAAGCTATTCACGCTCAAATTGCACAGCTCTTTTTCATGTACTGTTACATTTTTTCCCTCCTTTGGTGCTATAAATGTACTTTTTACAGATTGAATGTAAAGAAATCTGATGACTGCTGAAAATAACTTTACTAATGAGCTGAGATTTGCAAGCCAGAAAATATTATACACTGCGTGACTCATGGAAGGATGGTAAGAAGAGGTCAGGACACAAAATTTATAAAATGATCATTTTCAAAATGTTATTTTATTTCAGCCATTCATTTGCATATCTGAAAGCACTTTTTACAGATGTTGTAACACATATTGGGGAAACAGATACAAAAAAGTAACTGCAAACCTGGATTCACAAACTTACCAGCATTTCTTACTGCTTCTCCTCTAAGTAAATGGAGTTACAATCTGACCAGAGAGTCTAAGGAGAATGAGTCTCATCACTTGTCCCTTAACACTGCATTATGGGCAAAAAGTAGTTTCTAAGCAAACAAGATCACATGAAGATAACTGTTCCTGTCAGGGCATTTAAGATTAGAGAAAACAGTAATAAGCAATTATTGTCCTGTTGGCATGTTTGGATTCTGTAGAACTTCATGATGATTTTCCAGTTCCCCACAGTAGTCCTTTCACTATCTAGTTAATGTTCTAAATGACCTTTAACATTGTTTTAATGCTAACAAGTTTTTGAACCTTGGTGCTATGAATCATTTAGCTTCATTTACCATAAAAATTCTTTACATTCTAAAACATTAGTATGACTACCATCTCTGCAATTTTCTACAGCAACATCCAGTAAGTGAAGCAGAAACTCATTCCATTTCCTATGCATATTGTAGTGTGCTTAATGTTTGCTTCTGTTGGTATCATTGCTAACTTTTGTATCTGTGTTAATCCTTACTCTTGCAAATGTTATTTTTTTCTACTTTGGAGCTTTGCTCGATGAGTCAAAATTCAAAACAAGCTATGTAGCCTCATTGGATGGTAACAGTTAAAAAATGGAATAAATACATAAATTGTTCATGTTTTGCTTCTTAATAATGCCAGAAATACTAATGCATGCAATTATTTTTTCTATATGAAAAGGTAAACAGTTTGACGTATATTTCTTTATATATGTATAATATGTAGTATTGTAGTCAGCATGGTTTGATTGTAATTTAATTTCTTACTTTTTTAATGCATATAGCAGTTACAGTAATTACATTTATATTTTTACCTTGGCAACAATTACTGCTCTTAAAAGTTCCTGTTTTCATTGTCTTCATACTTGTTTCTTCTTTACTAAGGGCTTGTCCTCCAAAATTTAATTTTTACTATGTCTATAAATAAAGGATGTAGTCTTACTTATGAGTGCTTCTAACTGCTTGAGGCCTATCAAAATCCAGCAAATTATTGATATTTTTCACGATAAGATTATTTAATATTATAGGAATAAGTAGACATTCATTAGTATAATTCTTCCCACTGTAGTTAATGATTTGATAATCAGTGCTGAAAAATTGCCTTTTATCGGGAAGTTGGTGATATGCTGCCCTACACCACATAACTTCACCTATAACAGAGATTACTGAAGTGGAAGGACAAGTTCTGCATTAAGTAAAGCCAGTCCCTGGGGAAAGGGTCTTAGCATATATAAATATGCTGCCATGCCAGTCACTGCTATTTTGATCTGCATCATTTTGAGCAGGTGAGAGATACATGTATAATAATTCTTTCTCCTGTTAACTCAGAAAGAAAGTCCATAGCAAAAGATAGAAAACAGTCAGATAGTTGAAATAAATTATTTATATCATCCTTGTAAACTATGTTTTGCTTCATTCAGAAGTAGCTGTCTTTGCTGAAATTTTGTTACTAGGATTTATTTTGACAAACCCATTACATAATAAGAAACTTTAAATAGTTACCAGTACAATGGGAAAAAGAATAAGCCAGATACTCCAAAATTTGGAAGGAGTATCAGACGTAAGATGAATTACATCCATCAACTCATAGATCTACAGTGGACAGGATCTGCCTCAAATGTTACTTTCATTTTTTGGAAACAAGAGACATGGCAGAATTACTTTTTGTAGTACCCTGTGGTACGCAAGTAAAACTGTTATATTTCTTCATTTGGACAGAGGCAAAAATAAATAATAGCTGGAAACTTCTGCATAGATATCTGAAGTTCTAATATGGAAATAGAGGCATCATTAACAGCTACATTCTGTTTAATAATTTATGGTCTGCAACGAGTAGCATTCTATTAGAACTACACATTAGTTTTAGACAAGGACCTCAAAATACTACCATTAAATATGTATTTTTTGGAGCAGCCTGGTGGAATAATGTTTCTGCAGTAAGCAATGATGTGTCACAGTACTTGCCTCTGCCATTCAGTTCTCAACTGGAGTGCCTGCTGCATGGAATATGTATGGTCACCATTTGTCCATAATAGTTTTTCCGGGGGGACTCCGATGAAACTCCACACATCTCAGAAAATGCTAATAAGTAAGTCGGTCAGTCTCCAAAGTGCCATATATGCAAATTTGTGTGTGCACATGTGTGTGCTTACATGTGTGCATATACATGTATATCCACATGTGCATATCTTGTGAGAGTCTGGCATTCATCCAGAACTGGTTGAATACATTTTTCACTCCCTGTTAGGATAGGTTACAACTTTTGACAACACAGTTATCAGAAAAAAATAGGAGTGAAGGCACTTGCCTCTGGATATCGAAGAATACTAATACTGAGAGTCACAATGGCTTATTATGATCAGGAAGTCTTGGCTCTCATAACAATCCTTTTTGATTCAGAGACCTCCCTGCCATTGAAGATTTCCCCCATGCATGGGACCTCAATGTGGGGCGGGGTCTCCTGTGCAGAGCTGCATGATTATGTGGTAATGCAGAGGAGATGAAAATGATAATTAGCCATGTGCTCTCCCCCAGAAATGTCCCTATTAGCTAAGTTGAGTGATTCTCTTGCTTGGCCAAGTAAAATTGTGCTCTGGAGGAAAAAGTGACCACTGTAAAAACACTGTGGTTACCCATTCACTCCTATGACAATATTTCTGGTTCAGATAAGTTCAGCAAAGCCATGGGTATGGGGAGTGTTAGTGTGTATATGTCTGTGGGTGTGAGTGTGCATGTCTGCAGGGGCATTAATGAAGCTGCAATGAATGTGACAGTCTGAGTGTGAGAGTACATGTGCATGTGCATATGTGTGTATGTCTGTATGGGTATTTCATGGGGGGAATAATCAAGAATCTAGATGTGTGTGTGTGTGTGTGTGTGTGTGTGTGTGTGTGTGTGTGTGTGTGTGTGTGTGTGTGTGTGTGTGTGTGTGTGTGTGTGTGTGTGTGTAGGGGGTATCTTTGCCATTGAAATTTAAGGGTCACTACAGTGAACAGTAGCGTGGTCAGTTCTGAAAGCACTACTGTACAACTCAGAGCCATACTAATGAGCCAACAAAGTTTTCTCCTTGTAGTCATAGCTGACTCTAAATTACATTTTCTTGACAGAGAGCTAAATGACCATCCTGAGTTGGACAGTTAGAGTGAGCAGTGGGCCTTTTTCTGAATTCCAGGATGACAGACCTGTAAAAAGAAAGCTTACTATCCTAATACCTGCTGCCTTTATGCTGTGTTACATATGTTCTGAAGCAAGTGCAAGTAACAAACCTTTGGTGTTGTATATAACCTTCATACTATACACAACACTGACTTACAGACTTTTTTGTGCACAATTGTGTTGCTTTTCCATTTTATTTTGATTATAAAAACAGCCCATTAAATTTTTTTCATGAATCTGAAAATTCCTGCTATGACATCATGAAAGACTGAACCCACAATACCTCACTACCTAAATTATTATATAGGTTAACACCCTGGAGCTGTTAGTGCATGCTCCAACCAGAGGATCAAATATACTGGATCTGGTACTCACCAACATGAGCCTTGCACCTACCACCCGCACCCTCCATGTGTCACATCCTCATTAGTGAGATCAGATCACAAAATGTTTCCTTTGAAGTAAAAATCAACACAGAAATCCCAGATAAACCAGTAACAGTTAAGAACTATTCTGAGATAACTGTCATCTTATTAATTGACAGTTTGTCAAAATTCAAGGCTCCCCCAAACTCCGAGACCACAACTAGCTATACAGAATTATTTACAGGGTCTCTATACAAACATTTGAATGGCTGTATACAAGCTGTTGTACCTACCAGAACTAAACTCAAAACACACTAAAAACAAACCCCACTGGCAGAATCCTCGCCTAAACAGAGTATATAATAAAAGAAGAAAACTCATGGTTAAGATCAGAAATATCAACTCCTTTAAAGACAAGTACTCTCTTACACATTTAAAAAAGAAACCAACTATGAGGTCAGGATAGCCTCATAGGCTAAGGATAATAATAAGGCCTTCTTCAGCTATGTCTGGAAGGTTGTAGGCAGCACACAGCAACATGCTGAACTGGTGGTGAGCAATACAACCTTCACTGATCATGATGCCACATCAGATCTACTGGGAGATAAATTTAACTCAAACTTCACCCCCCCCCAGCTGCACCAGGTGAAATCCCCTCCAACATGCTTCCCTCAATTATAAGCAGGGACCAGGTGCTGGCACCATCCATTAAAGCCAAAAACACTGCATCCATGGGTCATGAAAACATCCCCATTTGCCTCCTAAGCAGTCTAAAACACAACCTATCAGGACCACTTGAAGCAGTCTTCAGTTACAGCATTGAAACAGGCTATGCTCTTCAATTACAGCCTTGAAAACAGGCTATGTTACATGTGAATGGAGCACCACAGCAGTCATTCCTCTCCATAAGGCCAGAACATTAATGAGCCATGGAACTACAGACTCATCATCCTAGCAAGTCTAATCTGCAAAGCCATGGAACAAATTATCATGGAATTGATAAACAAGGACATTTTCATACTGCAGACACTGGATCCATCTCAGTTTGGCTTTGTTAAGAGAAGGTCATGCCTACTTACCTTTTTTAGCTTCTTTGAGAGGGTCACCAAGGCAATGGATGAGGGTAAAACAGTGCATACCACCTACCTTGACCTGACCAAGGCATTGGATACAATATCCCACTCAGACATTCCTGACAAGCTTTCTGAGATAGGCATAAATCCTTACAGAATTTACTGGATTGCTAGCTGTCTCACAGACAGGACCCAAGAAGTCAGGATCATTGAGACCATGTCCACCAAGAGACTGTTCACCAGTGGAGTACCCCAGGGCTCTGTGCTGGACCCTCTCCTTTTTGGCATCTACTTCTTGGAAATCTAGGCTAATGCTCACGGCCTCTGGCGCACAAAGTCTGCAGATGACTGTAAATAAGGAGCTATTGTAGATGCCCCTCAAGACACCAGCATCATGCAACAGGGTTTAACACAGACACGACTGATGCCAAAGCCATAATCTAAAACTGAATGCTAAAGAAATGTATTATAATGTCCTTTAGGAAACTGTCAACCCAAGGTAATTGATCCAATGATAAAATACCCAAAAGAGTCAAACCAGTGGTAAGGGATCTGGGAACAGATGTAGACAGCAATATGGCCTGGGATCAACATGAACCAGAGATAATAAGAAAACCATTCTCTCTCATCCAACTTATAGGTAAGGGTATGGCATCCAGGTCCAAGGAAGTTATAATAGCATTATGCTCAGCTCTTTTCAGACCTGTCACTGAATACAATACCCCATTTGGCATGCCTCTAACTAGACACTTGCAATAGTTGGAACACCCACAAAGTCTTCTCACCAGGAGATTTCAGGGTTTGAAAACCCTGTCCTACATGGATCACCCGAAGGCTCTGTCACTGTATTCAGTCTCTTACAGGCTGCTGAGAAGGGATCTTTGTCTGGCTTGCAGGATTTCATCAGACCAAACACTGATGGATCTCTTGCACATTTACAAAACAAACAGCACCAGAAACACTAGACCCAGGGATCTGAACTTCACTTGTGACAAAAATAGATAATGCTGGAGGGACAGATGTGGGTCACTTAGGATCCCCATATTATGAAATAGTCTCCCCATCCATGTAAAACAGAGTTCATCCCTGAACCTATTCAAATGAAACCTTGACAATTGGATGGGGAATTGTGAATTTAACCCCAGTCTGCCCTCCATATCCCTTATGGATAGAGCCCATCAATAAGAAAAGTTTTATCCTAACTAATGCACCTCCCCTACAAATCCCTAGTTAGCGCCCCATATAGATGCCTATGGAAGTGGGGCACCCAATGTGTTTAGGGTACATAATAAGGCTTGTAAGAGCCCTAGTAGTCTTTAACCTAGTAACAATCTAAGAACCAGTGAACCTATGAATAAGTGTTTACTATAACATCAATTTCTAAGCATGGTTATAGTGAATGGGTAAACAGTGAAACTAAAGCAAGGTGAACCTACACACTATAATCTTTTGTTTGTTTTTGCTTTGTTTGTTTTTTTGCAAAATCATTTGCAACTTTAATATCAGGAGTATAACTGTAATATCATTGGTGTTGCAGCATATGAGAAATGCACTTAAATGTTCAGTGGCCCAGAAATCGTGGTTTATTGGCCGTTTGGGCAGTTTTTCCATCTCTTTCAACTTTCTGGTTTAAAAGCTTGCATTTGCGCTTGTTTCTCACATTTCCTGTAACTAGTCTAGTCCAGATACAGATTTGCTGTATCCAGGACTGTTTGTAAGCTTCTGAGACCTCCCAAACCTTTCTGTGTTGAAGGGAAGTCTTCTAGCTTATCAGTGGGAGTGATAAGCACTAGGTGGCCTATCTACCAGAAGAGTGTTTTTTTGGCCCACAAATTGTAGTTTATTGGCAGTTTGGGCAGTTTTTCCATCTCTTTAAACTTTTTGGTTTAAAAGCCCACGTTTGTGTTTATTTCCCACCTTTCCTGTAACTAGTCTAGTCCAGATACAGATTTGCTGTATCCAGGACTGTTTGTAAGCTTCTGAGCCGCCCAAGCCTTTCTGTGTTGGAGGGAAGCATTATAGCTTATCAGTGGTACTGGTAAGCACTAGGTAGCCTATATACCACAAGATCCAAGTACAGATTCTTAGTTTTAGCACTTGAATTCGCTTATTCGTGCTCAGCACTTGTTCAGAACTAGTTGTTAGCACAAAATATGCTACAAATTACTACAGCACTCAACCTTCCTCTTTACCTAGAGGAAAACAGTTTTTTGTTCTTACTTTCCTCACTTGCTTAGAGAAAAACAACTCTTATAGTCACTTTCCTCACTTGTCTAGAGGAAAGTAGTTTTATTATTCAGGCATGTCCAAGGGTTAGCTCCCAGTGTTCTCTCCTGTCCATCTGATGAATCTGGGCATCTTCGGGCAATGTAGCAATTGCCTTATGTACACAGACAACCCAATCCTCTTACTACCCAACACCACAACCTGTGAGAGATGCACTTATCTAGCCAAACTGGAGGTAAAGCTCTCTCCAACCAAGACTGAACTTGACAGTCAAGAGGAGAAGGTAAACACTTGCATCACACCACACTCATCACATAGTCCCACTAAACCTATCCCACCAAAATCCACACATAGAAACACAAAAACATTCACAGAGGCTCTCAGTAATAATCTGCTCTAGTAACAGAGACCACCAAAGCAGAAATGCAAGCAACATCCACCCCCTAACACAACCCAAATAACGCATATCCCGCAGACTCAGTATGCCAATAAATCACAGCCCATAAGACAAAACAACGTATCCAACACACTAGTCATAGATTACTCTATAGTCAGGCACACTGATGTCCCACTCACCAGGTTAAACAAGGAGAAGGTTACTGTCAGCTGCCTGTCGGGTGCCAGGATCCACCACATAACCCACGCACTCAGGTCACTCCACAACAAGTACAAATATGACTCTGTCATTGTCCATGTTGGTGTGAATGACTTGAGGCATACCTCCCTGAACTACATGAAAAGAGACATGGAAGAGCTCAATGATCTTCTAGCCCAGGCAGGTATAACCCTAGCCCTGAGTAGCATCCTACCTTCGCCCAGAATGATACCGCAGTACAAGGACAAAATGATTGACTTCAACAATTGGCTAAGTTTCTGGTGTCATTCTAAGGGGATCCAGTATCTGTCTGCCTGGGACAACATGGTTGACAGACCACAATGCTTTGCCAGAGATGGCCTGTACCTGTCACCCCTTGGATTCTGGATACTGGCTAAGGGTCTTGCCGCCCCTATAGTGCCTTTTTTAGGCAAGGTTCAAATGACAAATTCACCACCATAACAGGAACAGGCAAGCAAAAACTAAGGGTAATGCTACTCAATGCTAGAAGTCTAAATCTCAAAATGCATTCACTCGAGGCACTCCTTAAAATGGAGAACATCAATATCTGTGGAGTGACTGAGACCTGGTTCAATGCTGTAGAGAGGACCCCTGCATTACCAGGCTATAACTCATACCACACTTTTCGGCCATCTAACCTGGACCAGAACACCAAAGGCAGAGGTGTGTCCATATTCATTAAGGATATCCACACCTCCAGGCTAGTTGTGCAGCGTAATGCATCCGAGGTTATCCAAGTGCAACTAACTCTGGACAAAACTGCAATCCAGATTGTAGCTTGCTACAGATCCCCCACCATGACCAAGGATTCCCACTCCTCTTTTCTTGATATACTGGAAAATATTAGGGTTCAACCAAACACCCTAATAATGGGTGATTTCAACTACCCCACCATTAACTGGGAAAACTATTCATGTACCAACTCCTTCGCTCAACGCTTTCTGGAATTCATAAGTTCCAATGCCCTGAATCAACTTATCCACACCCCCACCAGGGGCAACAATATCCTAGACCTAGTCATTACCAACATGAGGGACAAGTGTTCCACACCTGAAGTCAACTCCTCGTTGGTCAGATCCGACCATAAGCTAATCACCCTAGATATCTGCATCCCACCCCACCCACCATTAAGGAAACCATGGTAAAAAAATTCTCCAAAGCCAACTTCATGCTTCTTAAGACAGAAGTGGTGAACTTCATGACACCCATGCAGATGGACAATACAGTTATGACTGCTGAATCCTGCACAAATGCACTCTGTAAGCACTTACACGAGTGCATGGATCGTGCTATCCCAAATAGAACCAAGACGCTATCCTCCAAAAAAAGGAAGCCAATCTGGTGGTCCCCTGCCATAAACAAACTCTACAACAGAAGGAAGAAACTGTTGCAAAAGAGAGCAAAATCCCATGAGTGGAGGAGCTCCCTGGTCAGCCTCAGTAAGAAGTTGAGATCCTTTATAAGATCCTCCAAAGCTAGCTATGAAAACAAAATCGCCACTGATTCTAAGGGCAACCACAAAGCATTCTATAGCTATGTCAAGAATCTCAATGGCAACACCCAGATCTGCTCTGAGTTACAGCACAAAGGCACAAAAATTACAGAGCCAACTGATATTGCCAACATCCTGCCAGATAGGTTCAGTGCTTACTTTACCCCCCTCTCACCCCCTAAAGGGCCCATATCTATACAGGAAGAATGCAGAGTCCCTGTAACCACATCTGTGCAGGTAAAAACTGCGCTCCCTAAAACCAAAAACACAGCAATCACAGGACCAGACAACATCCCAGGCTGCGTTTTACATGAACTTCAGAATGAACTGGCTCCCCACCTAAGCACTATGTTCAATCATAGTCTCACGTCAGACTTTGTGCCCACTGAATGGTGCACAGCAACAGTTATCCCACTTCACAAAGGGGGAGCCACCACTGATCCTAGGATCTATCGCCCTATTAGCCTGACGAGCCTGGTCTGCAAGGCCATGGAACGTATCATCATGGAACTCATAAACAAAGACATTGGTAACCTCCAAATTCTGGACCCCACCCAGTTCGGGTTTGTGAAAGGCAAATCATGCCTTCTGAATCTGATCGGCTTCTTTGAGGCAGTCACCAAAGCCTTAAATGAGGGTAAGCTGATTCACACAGCCTATCTTGACCTTGCCAAGGCTTTCAACATCATCCCCCATTCTGGAATTATAGCTAAACTCACTAAGCTAGGTATAAATCCCTATGTCACAAGATGGGTTGCCAACTGGCTCACTGACAGAACCCATACTGTAAAAGTTGCAGACTCCAAATCTGACTTCAAACCAGTGACAAGTGGAGTACCACAGGGTTCAGTCCTGGGACCTCTCCTGTTTGGTATCTACTTCTCTGAAGTACAGGCTAACATAGAATGCCTCTGGCTAACAAAGTTTGCAGATGACTGCAAACTAGGAGCCATAGTCGAGTCCCCCAAATGATGTGGACATCCTACAAAAGGGCCTCACTGAGACAGATGCCTGGTGTTAGAGGCATGGCTTCAAGCTCAAGATGGTCAGAGCAAATTTAGGCTTGAAAGTCAAGTTGGTTGTCGTGCCTGCATTCACCAGTCCTCTTTATAGGTGGTGATTTCACAATGCCTAGTCTCATGACCCTGCAGCTGTAGACCTGGGCCTGCCACAACAGGTCCAAAATACAGATGGAATTGCTGCCCCTTGAGAACTTTGGGGGATTCTGCTGCTATGTAGAGTTCTTGAATGGGTTCAGTAATACTCTTAAAGTAGGTAATGAGATTTGTTAACATAGGCTGTTATGGAATCTTATTAACTGGGCTGAGTATAGTGATACAGCATGCAATTCAACAGCTTGACATTGTGAGATGTTAAATCATATAGGCCCTGTTCGATGATGTTATGCAATGGATAGATTGGATTTTGTTGTTGCATGAATCTAGAGCAGGATAGCACATGCTGTTTGCTTTCACTAAGCCAATGTATTGCACTTCAGTGCTAAAAGCTTTGCTGCCTTTTTATTGTTATGTTCAAGTATTTATTTTACTGTTGGTATATTTTTGAGCTTACAGTGGGTGCCATTCAGAAGACTGACTCATTGGAAAGTTGAACTTTTTATGGCCAAGATTATATAATCGACTTTCTGAAATGTTGATGCTTTTCAATGGAGATCACAGTCCAGTGGGGACTGGGAATTTACCCTTTTCCCCACTGTAGTCCGATTTCAGAGTTAGTATTTATAATTTGCAGGGGGGGGGTTGCAGCCCCCCACATGGGAGGTGCACATAGGCTTTCCCTCCTTGAAAAAACATGGATTTTTATTGTTTTCCATTATTTTTCTTTTTGGAATAGCATACAGATGTCCACAGAGGCAAGGTACGAAACAAAAGGCAGGGAAGCCAGCAAGTTGGAATAACAGTATTCCAGTGGTAAGTTGTCTTAATGGATGGAAAACAGGCCACTGCTAAGAGAAACACAGCCTCTGACATAACCACTGTGAAGCCTGCAGTGGTTAAAGAGAAGCAGTACTTGCTTGGGCAGTCCATTCCAGTCAGAGCATTAGGAGGGACTCCATTCCAAATGCTTTTGGCCAGGGTTCACCTTGACTGGGAGAGTGGAAAAGGAAGCAAGCAAGGAGGTGTGTTTGAGGATATCCTTGCAGATGTCCTGATAGGGGATGAATTTGATAATGCAGTACCTTGTGTGCATGGAGTTACATGCAGTCAGACTTGAAGACAGTCATGCGGGGCTGGTAGCTGGTGGGACACCAAGACAAACCCCACACATGACGCCAGGGCTGGTGAGGTGGCTATTTCAGGGAGATTGCTACCCTGTAGCAGTGAGCCTGAAGGTGATCCACAGCTGCTTGTAGGTACTGATGTTCCCTTGGACAGAGTGACTGCAAGGGCAGAGGTGAGTGGTAGTACACAGGCTGACAGTTAAGCAGTGCTGTCAGAGGATACCAGACTTCCTGTGGAAGGGGATCTGGAAAGGGTCAGAAAGGTAGAGTTGAGACAGGATCAGTTCTTGGACCCTACACTAACATGCTTGTGGGAGCTAGCTAGGGAGGCACCTGAGCCTCAAGGAAAAGGGTAGTCTTTATACTTGAGCAAAGATTTACTGTATAGAGTGTTGACCCCTGAGGGGGGGCTAGAGTGTGAGGTAATATGCAGTTGGTAATGCCTAGATCCTGCTGTCTGGCACTTCTAGCCATCACTCATAACATTCCTTTTACAAGTTATATGGACATACAGTGTACCAAGAGACATATTATGCAGAACTTTTATTGGCCTGGGATTGCAAGGGATGTAATAGGGTACTGTAGGACCTGTGAGCAGTGCAAAAAGTAGGCAAGGCAGGGGACAAGGTCAAAGCTCCTTTGATGTGTTTGCCTCTGATTGAGGATCCATTTCATAGAGTAGCTATGGATATTGTGAGGCCTCTGAGTACCCCAAGTTCCACAGAGAATAAGTATCACCTGGTGGTAGTAGATTATGCTACTAGATATGCTAAGGTGGTGGCTCTGTTCTCCATCAAGGCACACAAGGTGGCAAATGTGTTAGAGATTTTAAGAAGGGTAGGTTTCCTGAAAGAAATACTGACTGACAGAGGTGACAATTTCATGTCAGACCTGCTGTGGAAGTGCTGTGGAGTGAAGCACCTAAAGACCACTCACTACCGCTCCCAGACTAATGATCTTGTGGAGAGGTTAAACTCTATACTAAAGACCATGCTATAGGCATTTTCAGCCCAGTTTAAGAGAGACTGGGACAAATATTTGCCCCATCTGCTGTTTGCATACAGAGAGGTACCCCAGGTATCCACAGGTTTTTCATCCTTTGAGTTGCTGTATGGGCATAGGGTGAGGGGACCTTTAGATTTGATTTGTGATGAGTGGCAGGGTGAGTGTGAATCCCACAAGAAGTCTGTTGCGGTATATTTCATAAACCTCAGGACAAGGCTTAGGGAGCTCATGGGTTTGGCCCAGGAGAACCTATCAGGAGCCCAATAGCAGAGGAAGGTTTAGTATGACAGGAATGCTTGAATCCAAGAGTATACTCTTGGACAGCAGTTTATAGTGCTTATTCCTGTCAGACAGAATAAGCTGCAGGCAGCTGGAGAGGGATCCTTAAAGGTTGTAAGGAAGGTCAGTGATGTTAACTACATGGTAAACCTGCTAGACATGATGCAGGAGCACAAATTGTAGAATGTTACCATGATGAAGCCTTACCATGATAGAGAGGCCCTGATGCTGAGTGTTTGCGGTGGTTGGTATGAGGAGTCTGAGGGGGATCTATTTCTACATCGAGCCAGCCTTTAAAATTCAAGTTACTAAGGTGGAGCTTAGGTTTGCAGGTATATGACATTACAGGGCAGCACTGTAGTGAGGTCAACAATGGCAATGCAGATGGGTTCTCAAGACAGGTTATGGGTTAGTGTATTCCCGGACAAGCTCATTCCTCTCAAGGCAAGTTTCCCCGTTCACTGGAAAAACTAGCTTGAGTCTTCAAAGGGAGGAAGAGATATGATGATGTGAGGTATTGCCAGCTATGCCAAGATAAGTAGGGCAATGGATGTGCAGCATATGCCAACATAGCTAGCTGGAGTTTTGTAAAGAATTATATGTCATTTGTATATCATAGGATCATAGGAAGTTACTAGGCAAATGGCTTTATGGCCCTTATAAGCCTAACCAAGTTCTCCCCTTTCTCCATGATCAGTGCCTGTTGCCCCTGTCCAAGAGGGACATAGGTGGAACCCCCAGAGTGAATTTATGGTTACACATCCAATCATCCAGATTGCGTTTGAAGTGGCCCAGTGAGGTGGTCTGTCTGACATGAAGTGGAAGTCTATTCCAAAGGTATGGTAACCTTTGGGAGATAAATCTGTCCTTCCAGCAGGTTGGTTAAGGTCTTTAGAGTGAGTAACCCATTTGACTTGTGGATATGCAGCATTTACAATAAAGCAAGGTCAGAGACTGCCTTATATACAAAGCAGAGGTCACCTCTGAATAGTCTGTATGAAACAAAAAAAAGTCACAGGTGTTTTAGATGATCCACATAGGACAGATGATGAAGACCTTGACTTTTCCTTGTGAGGAACCTTTGTGGTCTCTCCAGTTGCTGCAGGTGCTTGGAAAGGTACACAACAAAAGGCATTGTACTCAATTATTGACCTGATGAGGGAAGAGTGCAGGGAGGTTATAACTTCTTTTTTTTACTGGAGGCAATGTCCTTACTTATGAGATGAGCAATATAGACTCCCCTTCTTACCACTGTGGAGACATGGTGATCAATGCAGTTTGCTTTCAACCTGTTTGCCCAGGTCTCTCACTACTGAGTTGGTACTTAGAGTGTTGCTTTTGATGTGGTGGTTAGCAGGAACATCGCTTTTACTGAAAGGGATGATAATACATTTTTTGCATTGCATTTAAGGCCATGACTTTGGCACCAATCATTTGTTTGTGTAGGATGTTGACATCTGTGTACCTTCTTGTAGGATGTTGACATCATTTGGAGATTCTATGACCACTCCCGGTTTGGAGCCATCAGCAAAGTTTATCAGCCACAAACCTTTATTTTTTTCTTGTACTTCGGATAAATATATTCCAAACAGTAGAGGTCCTAGGACTGATCGCTGTGGAACACCACTGGTTCCAGGTCTGTTGTTGGAGGTGGATTCCCAGATTTTGATGCTATGTGTTCTATCAGTGAGCCAGTTAGTGACTCATCTTATGATATAAGGGTTGATACCTAGCTGGGTGAGCTTGTCAATGATGCTTGAGTGCTGGATAGTGTTAAACGCCTTGCCTAAGTCAATGTAGGCTGTATGCACAGATTTTCCCTCATCCAGGGTTTTGGTGACTGTCTTGAAGAAGTCCACCAGGTTTAACAGGCATGATCTCCCTTTGACAAATCCAAACTGAATAGGGTCATATGTTTGGAGATTAGCTATATATTTGTTCATTAAGTCCATGATGATTCGCTTCATGGCCTTGCAGATAAGGCTAGTCAGGCTAATAGTTCTATAGTTCCCGAGGTCTTTAGAAGCACCACCTTTGTGCAAGGAAATAACTGTGGCTGTTTTTGATTCCACTCTGACAAAGCTGGTGCCTACACTATGATTTAAAAGAGTACCCAATGGTGTTGCTGATTCTTGCTGGAGCCCATGTAGGATGCAGCCTGGGATGTTATCAGGTCCCATAGATTCTGTGTTGTTGGCTCTTTAGAGATACAAGGTAGTGGATAGGTGGCTGGGATGTCATGGTGTATGTGTGACAGGAACAGGGGAGTAAAGTTTTCACAGAACCTGTCAGCCAGCAAGTTAGCTATGTCCACAGGTCAGTATATCTGGTATCATTAACTACCAGTTTGGCACAAATCTGTGCCTTTCCTTTTAGGTTATGGATGTAACTAAAAAACACTGTATGGTTGTCTTTAATTGAGGAAGCTAATTTGGATTTCATAGTTTCTTTGGAGGACTTCGCAAGAAATCTTATTTTCTTGTTTAAGCTGAGGAATGAGTGTTTCCAGTTTAGGGCTCACTCCCTCATACACTTAGACAGCAATTTTTTCTTTTATTGTAAAGCCTAAGTATGGCAGTAGGGTCTCCAGGCAGCAGTTTGCTCTTCCTTGTTTAGCTTGTTTTGGGCCTATCATGTACCAGCTGGTCATGTAGTTATACAGGTAGTTGTATAAAGTAAGTACTGTTTGAACTCAGCATAGCTGCCACTTCCATCTGATGGGGAGGTGCAGTTGCTATATTTATACAATCCCTAAAGGGTATAATCTTCTTTGAATTTTTTTTTTTTTTTGATGCTGCTGGAGGGGGAGGAGGTGTGATAGTTATAGTTACTGGGACTGTGACTGATCAGATCTCACCAGGGAATACCTCATAGTGGGGGTGCTACAGTGGTCCATCATATTGGTAAGCACCAGATCCAGGATGTTGGCACCCTTTATGGGGGTGTCAACCAGCTGGTCCAGGGCACTGGAGCTAACAAAGTTGGGGAACCTTTGAGCAAGTGAGTTTGAGCATGAGTAATTTACCCAGTCAATGGATGTATAGTTAAAGTCACCCAAAACCATGGTGTCTGGATGTATCTTGATAGATTGAAGTAGATGCAAATAGGTGGAGTGGGTGTCCTGATTCATAGAGGGGGTCCTGTAGCTGGCAATGACTTGAAGAGGTGTACCAACAGCTAGTTACACCTGAAGTATCTCCAAGGGAATCATACTGTGTAACCAATCTGGAGGTGTATCTATCTTTAATGAATATTGATACACCATCTTCTTTAGTTTTCATGCCTCCAGTTTGTGGTCTGAATGTATGGAAGGAGGTGTAACCAGGTTTAGCTGCGGTGCTCTCCACAGCCATGCATCAGGTCTCCATGACTGCACAAATGTCTGCGTCTTCCAAGGTGAGGACTGCTTCTAGTGAGTGCAGTTTCATGTTAAGACTCCTAGCATTTAGTAGCATAAGATTGTTTTTAGATGGAGATTTTACATTGGGAATTGTGTCCTTGAGACACTGCCTAAAAAAGCCACTATGGGGTACTGATTTGTACAGGTCAGTATGTTGAAAATGTATTTGTAAAACTGCTTGTGTTAAAAATGTACCAACAGTGGGTCCTGGTGGGCAGAAAAGAAATACACCTGTATCTCAGACCGTATTGTAACTGTTGAAATGAATATACTTTAACACAGTATACTGGAAGAAAAGAGGTTAATCTTGGTCCAGCTAACTTTGAAAAATAGTCTGAAATTAAATTACCTGGTTTAGGACATAAAGATAATATCTCACAGTTCTGATTGCAGCCAGAGACAACATGTCTGTGAAAACCAGGACTAGGAATTCTACTGTATTTTCCTTAGGGGTGAGCTAATTGCTACCCTGGAGGGTATACGTTTTTGAAATGGTTTTACAGTTTCCAGATGCTATAATACATCTTACAAAGCTCTATGTTTCTGTATGACACATATGTGCTACATTCTGGTTCAGTTTCTTGTAAAGGGGGTAGTGTGGGAAACAGATCCAGATGACCAGATATGATGTCTTTCTATGGCCAGCACTGAAATGTTATTTAGATATTTAGGTTCAGGTTCATAGGTTTATAGGTTGGTACTAAGCTAACTGCCCTTGTGAGCCATTTTAAGCCTAGCCAATTATCCTTTGTGAGACTCAAACCCTGCACCTTGTTCTTGCAAGGCAAACACCTTAACCATTAGGCCACCCTCCCAACCCCAGTGAGATATGTCACTTTGTTCTCAGCAGTCTGTTTGGGAAACCTGACAAAGGAGGAGCAGTCACCCACATCATCGTGCCTTGCTCTAATAAGTGAGCTAGGGAACAGTAATTATTTAGATCAGTCCGAAAAATATAGTAAGATTAGTTCATAGGGCCATAGGTGTGTACTAGGCTAATGGTCATGTAGTCTTTAACAAGCCTAGCCCATAGAAGTGCTCTGCCATTGTGCCATCCAACGTTAGTTCCTAGTGCCTCTATCAAGTAGAGCCATTGGAGTGATCCCCGGGGTGAACTTTACCCATCCACTCATCAAGATTTCTCTTCAAGAGGGCCAGCTAGGTGCTCTGCTTCACATGTATGGGAAGTCTATTTCTGAGCATGGGCAGTCTCTGAGTGAGAAACCCTTCCCTCCAACATGTTCTTTTGATTGTGGTAATGAGATTGTGGTCTCTGAAGCATGTGGTGTGGACGGATTGGAATTTCTTTAGCTGTAGCAATTCTGTCAGAGCTGAGTCAGACATGGCTTTGTAAGTCAAGCAGAGAACACCTCTAACTAGGTGATATAAGACAGAGAATATCTGGAGTCTTTTAAGTCTGTCCATGTAGGACTTGTGTTTAATGCCTAGGATTCTCTCTGTGAGGTACCTCTGTAGCCTCTTCAGCTGTTGCAGGTGTCTAGTGAGGTACATGCCAAATAGGGCATTATACTCGATGATTGGTCTAATGAGGGAAGAGTAGAGAGAGATGATGACCTCTTTCTTCCTGGATGCAAAACCCTTGGTAATTAGATGTGCCACATAGAAGGACTTTCTGACCACAGTGGCAATGTGTTGGTTGAAGGAGAGGTTGTTGTCAACCTGCGTCCCCGGATCTCTTATAACTCCTTCAGTGTTCACTGGGCTCCGATCAATGCGGTAATTAGTGGGAACTGAGTTTTTACCAAAGGGGATAATTATGCATTTTTTGGCATTAAGCTTAAGGCCATGGTTTTAACACCAGTCATTGGTCTCAATGAGGCCTTTCTGTAGGATGTCTGCATCACTTGGGGAGTTAATAATGATTCCCAGCTTGCAGCCACCTGCAAACTTGGTCAGTCAGAGTCCCTTTGTGTTGGCCTGGACCTCTGAGAAGTAGATGCCGAACAGGAGAGGACTCAGGACTGATTCCTGTGGGACTTCAGTCATAACTGGTCAGCAGTCTGACTTGGAGTCTGCTACTTTCACACTGTGTGTTCTATCTGTGAGCCAATTTGCAACCCACCTTGTGATATAGAGGTCGATGCCTAATTTTGTGAGTTTATAAATATTTCCCGAATGAGAAATGGTATCAAAGGACTTGGTCAGATCGAGGTAGGCTGTATGCACTGCCTTACCTTCTTCCACAGCCCTGGTGACTGACTTAAAGAAGTCAATCAGGTTGAACAGGCATGATCTCCCTTTCACAAAGCCAAATTGGGTGGGGTCTAGAGTTTAGAGATTTCCTATATCTTTGTTAATCAAGTCCATGATGATCCACTCAATAGCTTCACATACCAGACTTGTTAGTCTAATGTTAAGTACTGTTTTCCTGTATCTGTGTGAACCTTTCCATCTGTGTTATTTTTAATATTTCCTGTGTTTGAAACTCTAGTGTTAATTGTAAATAGATATTTAGTATTTTCATGTTCTTTTATTATTTATTTTTAAATATAGTTAAACTTTTCATTGTGGTTGGTGTTTTAGAGAATATTTTAACCTTTGAGAGTAGTTATATTTATTGGGTGACACTGTGGCCACTCCTGAAAGTCTTGCTGCATTGGTCAAACACTACCATTTGTATTAGTATTAATTGTACTCAGCATAATTGGATACCCTGGTAAGAGCCTTAGAGTAGCTGGCTTTGGAGTGTTCTGGTGGCAGTTTCTACCTTTAGTCTGGGCAGAGGGTCATAGTTGGTAGATCTGTGCCAGCCTTTCCCAGGTGTGTGTGTGTGTGTGTGTGTGTGTGTGTGTGTGTGTGTGTGTGTGTGTGAAAATCAAATCTCAAAGAGTGTGTGTGTGTGTCATCTACTTGGAGCATGGACAAAGAGCATTGGTTTCACAGAGAGAGTGGTGGAGGACTTGGCTTGGGATTCATAGCTGAGGACTTAACTCTACATCTGTGTCAGTGAGGAGTCTTATTTGGGGCCTGAAGAGAGAGAGGTAAACCCATGCCCAAGACTGAGTGTGTTCACTGTGTGCTCTTAAGGGAAATTGTGCTTGGTGCAGAGAGCTGCATTTGGAAATACTGTGTGTATCTATCTTTGTTCCAAGTGAACATCTCTCACTGCTGTCCATGGTGAGGATTGAGGCTCCTTGATTACTGCCCTAGAGAAGGGGCATCACAGCGTGGTAGATATGGAAGTAAAATATATTTTTAGAAACTACACATTACGCAAAGTAGGCTGTTTTCTTAAGTGCATAAATACAGTGATATTAATTTAGCCTTCCAATACTAAGGTGCTTTTTGCACATTTGAGTTAATACAGACTAAAGATATGAAGTTGTTCTGTGCATGGAATAAGTAATACAATCTTGATATGCTAAGGTGTTCTGTGAGTGATTGAAGTACTATAGCTTCCAGATGTAGATTTAGGAAAGACACCAAGTTGTTCATAGGGGATTAGTGCACTTATGATCACAGGAGAATGTTTTAAGCTTAGTCATTTTCCGCAATGAAACCAACAACCAGAAGTGAGAATCAAAGTCCCTACCTTGTGTTTGTGAGGTAAACAGTTTAATCATTATTTCAACCCATAACCTCTCCATCCTGGATTAGGGTTCTATGCATGTTTTAAAGTATTATGATCTCTAGATGTTATACTTCACATGGGTCAGTGAATACAACATTCAGTCACACAAATTAAATATACTGTGGGAGCATGGTAGACCTGGTAGTGGAGGATGGGCTGAGTATACATTGCTGGCTTGCTCATTCTGATGGGAGGGATGTGATTATGGCTCACCACTTGGGAGACAGCTAGGTGGAAGCACTAAGTGTTTTACCTGTAGAGCCTGGAAGCATGCACCACCCATGTACAGTAATGGGTCCCCTTCAGGAGGTCGGGTTTTCAAAAACTTAAAATTCATATTTTCGAGACGATAAGATCAAGTTTACAAAAACTCAAAGCTTTTGAATGGAGATCGATGTACAGAAAGGATTGGGGAATTTACCCTTTTCCCCATAGTAGTGCAGTGTGTGGACTTATGGTCTCTGTAGCAAACAGCAGTAGCACAACTTGAAGAGGTGCAAGGAAAGGGGCAAGCCAGTGGGAGAGGTATAGGCCGCCCCATTGGACCTGGATGCTAACCCACTTCTTACAACCCATCTCTCATCATAGTGTTAACAAATAGGTTGAAGAAATAGCCCAGGCAGGAATGAATGGGTCATAGGACCCTTGCCTAGCCAAGGGATGATTGGTTCTTATCCCAAATGGAACAAGTGGACAACCTGGATAAAGGTATTGGAGTTATGAATAAATTCAGTGAAGGGTATCTACAAATAAATAAAAAAGCAAACATTCTGCACCAAATAACATTTGTAATTTTGCTGACAAAATAAAGAAAAAAGACAGGAAACTGATTTCACCCAAGGCAAGCAGTAATATTTTGCCTTGTAGTTTACATCAGGGGAAAAAGAATAACTTATTTTAAAAAGATCTGAGGAAAGCTACATAGGGACTGCTGCTCTTTAAGTCTTAAAGAACCATCATTTGTGTGTGTTCATCTATATTTTGACTAAATAAAAGGGTGGAAATGGGAATGTACAGGTGCATGCCAACTGCAGTGCAATGACTGATATCTCATTTGCACAAACAATGGTACAACAGGACAGAATGTATACTGTATTGCAATGACTGGTATCTCATTTGTACAAACAATAGTAAGACATGACAGAATGTATACTGTATTGCAATGACTGGCATATCATTTTTATAACCAATGGTAGGACAAGACAGAATGTATACTGTATTGCAATGGTTAATAATGGCACTTAAAGGTGTGAAGCATGGCAGCCCTGAATCCTTTTATAAGATGTAAAGAAATCAAGTTTTACAGTGACTCTTTTTCTCTGTGGTTATATATGGAATCACAACTCTCACCCCAGCAATGGTGTATTTATACAGTGCTGCCAGCAGGTGCATGACACTGAGTAGAACTGAGTGCAGTATTTATAAATTATTAATGTGTGCCAATTAAGGGATTCATAAAGAATAATGATTTGAGCCCTAATTTCTATACCACTGTGCCCAAGCAAACAATGGAATCTCAAACTAATTGTTAGGACTAGCTCTCACCTTTTACAAGGTAAGTACTACTTTTTACAAGTTCACTTTGTCAAGTTTGGCTGCTGTTATATATTTTGGACAATACTACTGGTAACTATTAAAAGGTGTTGTGAGGGATCCCTATCAGCTGATTGAGTTTTCAGAAACTTGAGAGTCATTGGTCATACTTATAAAAGATTTTGTCCTTTGGTGTATCCATTAGTGATTCACTGTCCACCACCACTTTCGAGCTGCTACTGCCTGATTTTGGAAGATCTGCAATCTCTGATGAGGACGAATGATGGCAGGGAAGAACTGACACAGTATATGTGTTGGACAGGGGTAATTTGACCACCGCATCTCCTAAACACACCAAGAATAGAGCCTCTGTGCCTGCAACATACCTCTCAAGTGTACAGATTTTCACAGAATGCCCAGATTTTTGCCTCATGTTTTTGGTCCTTTTTTCATAAAATTGTGGTTTTCTGGCAAATTAGTGGCAAATCATTAAAGGTTGAAGTCAAAAATTAATGACAGACATTTGAGTTTCAGACTTCATACCCTTCAGGAAATTCATTCTCATGAAAAACCTGTTATTTAGCAACTTTCTAAGTTTGTAAGAGCAATATTTAAAAATTGTCCATTTTGGGCTTTTGTCCCACTTCTATATATGGCTTTATCCAGATTTCTTACCCTAAGAGGTTGAGAGGTATGGCCTGCAGAAACCCAGGAAGGCACACATTACATGAGAAGGACACTTTACTTGGGACAGTAGTAGTCAGGGATGTGTTGTATCTTCCAAAGGACACATGGCAGGATCTGTAACAGCTCCCTTAGGTTGGATGGGTACACACAGGGGCCTGGACTCTGGTTTTTGCTGGAGGCATGGTTAATACCATCCCCCTGAGGTTGCTGTATCAACAGGTGTAACCCAGGTTATGTGCACATTCTTGATGGATGCACAGGTTAGTACCACCACAACTGTGGCATAGTTAGTAAAGGTGATATAGGGTGTGCAAGATGACCTACAGGAATGCATGTCCCATATGTGTAACTGTTATGATAGACTCAGTCGTATACTGGAATGTGCTATGTCTTCTCAAACTTACCTGACAGGCATGAGGTCTCATCCATGAAACAGTTCCACCTTTACCCCTACAAATGGTACCCATTATGGCTATAGACAACCTAGAAACAACACTGGCATTTATATGATTGCATCTGTTACTAAGGTGTCTACACTCAAGAGAGGATATACCTCTGGACATGGCAATTGACATGGCAATTGTGGCAGTGGCACATCTTGTAGCAGGTGTCAATCAGAGTTATGCAGCATGCCAACATCTAACCAAGATCATAGTACAACCAGTGCAACTCCTGACAGAGCTAGAGCCTGTGGGTAGGGGATACTTAGAACTATACCAGGCACAGCTTAAACCTAAGTAGTATATCAAGCCACAGTACTGGAGTGAATTTTGAGGCTGTGTCCTAAACAAATACACACACATTCACACCAACACAGCCCTCAGTACCACACACACACACACACACACACACACACACACACACACACACACACACACACACACACACACACACACACACACACACACCACTTCCACCCTTCACATAGCATTTTATATTAGCCCCTCCCACTCAATGTCCATATAGACATCAGCAGTTTTTCTTGTAAGTATCCTCAACACTCACACATTTCCCTGTGAAAGACATCCAACATGTCCTCCCTCCATCACCTGTTTTAATGATAATGTTTCTTGGGTTGTCTATGTCTGATCCATAGTGGGGCCAGACTATGCACAGCTAAGCACATGCTGGTGTCGGTTTTGCATGCATCACTTTTACTGTGTATTTGCTTTACTCAAGCCTACTGCATTTTGAAGCTAAGTAAAAGCCACTGCCTCTGTGATGTCTGTCCATCCAGTATGATCATCCTCTGCTATTGGCTGCTCAACTAACTTCTTGTCTGATTCATCCTCCATGTGCTGAGGAGTGCTCTTCCTGCAAGTGAACACGCTGCTGTAACTGCTTCCTAAGAATGATATTGTGAAACAATGCACATAATGAAAATATTTTTGTACACATGCCAGGGTCATAGAGCTGGGTAGGGCCAGATTCAACACTTGGTGACCTAGGCAGCTGCCTAGGACCAGGTACCAGCCGGGGTCCAGCCACAACATTAATTTAAAGTTTTCCTGCTTTCCTCAGCATCTACACCATATACACTGCTGGTTTACGACTTTCTGTGTGGTGTGGATGTTCTTGTGGCATCAGTATTAAACGTGGAGAGCAGTGGTTTGCAGGTACAATCCATACGAGAGTATGGTGTGCATGTATGAGATGCCCTAGTTAGAAAGAACAGTATAATAGGTGGTAAGAACCTTAATTCTCTACACCAACTGCCAGCACTGAGAGTTATAGTTAATGAATGCCAATCATTAGAGTTTCACAGTAGCCGTGTTTCACAAAGTACACATGGATGCAAAATCTGTTCTGATAACTTTTTAAGTAATTTAGAATAGTCTGCTATTGTTTGTCTCCACTTTTGCTGAACACCTCTGATTTTGACTCAGATTTATGCCCTGTCCTTGGGCAAGTCACTTAACCAGACTGCACTTGCAGAAACTGGAAATTTGGGCTAGGATCCTCAGTGGCCCCCTGGACTACAAGCCTATATGAACTAGAGCAGTTATAATGAAAAGAAGAAAATTGACTGTACATAACAGGAGCATCATCACATGAGTCATGTTCTTTGGATGTGATCCTTGGTTTCTTTAATATTGACAGTGTGCTTATTATTTAGATTCTCATAAATGGAACAGCATAAAGTCTATGAATTTAATGCTAATGTAATATTGATATCTTAGCTGTGAATACATTTTAATTTAGTTCATTCTTTACAGACATACAGGTGTGAAATGCATCATGTTTGAACTACAGTAGTTTGTCTAGTACTTAGTACAGATGGGTATTTTTATGCAATATTAAAGAGCTGCTTCAAGTAGTACATGGTTTGATTCCCTCAGACTTCATTTGTCTTTTGTGTGACTTTGCCAAGTTACTTCACCAGACAGTACTCCTGGGGTAGTCTTGAAGAGGATTATACATCCAGTGGGCTGTCCCAGGCTGTTAGCAAATGCATTGCACATTTGTATTTTGAATTCCTGCAGCCTTCACTTCACTATATGATATTTAAGTATGCATTCAACCATGTCTATTTTGGTTTAATAGGTCACCAGATTTTCTTTTATCTAAATGTGTGTTTCAGGGGAAGAGAATTTTATTGTTTGTCATGCTGTCTGTTTTAAATGTGAGAGTCCTTTTTATGCAGAAAATGGCTGTCAGTCTTTTTTTCTCTGAAATTTGAATTAATAGCTTTAAATGAAAACCAAATCTCTGTGGTAATTGTAAAAGTAAAGAAAAATAGTATGTACACTGAGAAGGTTTGAATACTGCTTAAGGTAACTGGGAAGAGATAGTCAAGTAACAGGATACTGGCATGGCTGGCAGGGACCCAATTCTTTACTGTGCAATGGACCTCATTTGCCCATGATCTGTCTTTATTGACTTTGGAGGCATATGCTGCAACAATACAGTATTACTAGCCATTTGAGTAGATTAGATCTGTACTGAGTGATGTCAGCAGGCCTAGCTTTTCTTGATGCTAGAGAAGACATAGGGAGGTTAAAATAACAAGAAGGCATCCTGCAAATATGTAAGACCCCCGTACAAGAAAAAAAACAGTATGCTGTGTACAGTAATATTTCTGATTTTTGTATGACTTCTGGGTTGTTGAACAGAACTTGGTTCATCATTTATATTGTCTTAGTTTTGTTTTATTCATTACACTAAATAATTAATTAATTCATTAATAGGCCTGGATTTTTTAATATAGAATAATCATGTTGCATTTTAGTAATATATTTTTGCAGTCCATTCTTTACAGCCTCTAGCAACTTCAAAGGGGTTGGTGTTTATCAAGTCATATCATCTGCATTATTTGGATTGGTGATAAGAACAGCCTGATCATCAGCATCCATTTGATAGTCATTGTTGCATATTTCTCTGAAAATGTCTTTTCTACAAGGTCATATTGTAAAGGATTTTTTACATCTGCAGAGATTGCACATATTGACTTAGCATATTTTATCAGGTGATTGATATCTGTTATGCTTTCATAAATACTCTTCTGTTTAAACTTTGCTACTCCTGGTTGGATCTTATGGTATGATGCTTGTGATACTTATACAGTTTAATGTTGCTAATTTAAATTGCTAAGTTTATAACTGATGCTTCCTACTCATCTCACCACTGCTTATCATTACGCAACCTAAAATGGATTGAACTCCCCAACTATCTCACCTTTATCTAGTTAACTACAGCTCATAAACTCATTCATAATCCAGCCATGTGCCCTGATTTATCTTCTATGCTTAATTTATACCATCGCTAACAGACCACTGTGATCCAACAAACAACTGTTTGTAAATTTAGAAAAAAACAAACTTTCGGCTGGCCAGATGCTTTACTCCTTTACCATCGCAAAACTTTGGAACTCCCACCCCCCAACACTTAGATCCACCCATTCAGTAACCCTCTTCAAGACATCTCTGAAACAACACCTCTCCTCATCTTGGCTGTGCACATGTGCTAACACCACATCTCATATAACCTAACTTCAACCATCACAACTGTTCTCACCCCCACTCTACTACTCTGGCATCCTCCTTTCACATCCACGTTTCTTTTCATTTACTCCACCTCTCCATCCTGTCCACTTCCCTCTTCTACTAACCCTCATTGTCCTACCATTGAGCTGTCCTGTCTACTGCCTTCTCTTCCTAACCTTATAGACCTACCATTGAACCAGGCGAGAAATTCAGGTATTTCCACAACCTACCTTAATATCATACCATCACTTATATCTGCAACAAAATCCACCAACTTTGCTGATTCCTGCAACAGGACTCATATAGCCTATCACTCAGCTAAAACACCTCCTAAACATGTGAAAACTTTAAGTACCTAGTCTCTAATGAATTCCTGTATATGCTTTGCACCTACTGCATGAAGTGTCCTATATAAATTTTGCTAATGTGCTGTTTTTTTCACCAATTGTATAAGCTGCCAATAATATGTACTAAATGTCTTTATTAATGCAAATTCTGTATTGTATGTGAAATGCCTTATATGTGAAGCTTTTCTCCCCGGGACTCCACTGAAAATGGGCATTTCTGGCCCAGCTGGACCATTCCAGTAAACAAATGCAAATAAAATAAATAAATAAATAAATAATAAAATAATGTACATGTAAATTATTTCTTCATAACAATAAGGGGTATATACCATTAAGAAAGTGGCTACATCTGTTGGTCGGAGTGGAGGTCTCTCTCTCTCTGGATGAACATACCATATGCTCTTACCTGGCCATTTTTAAACAGTCTTTAATCTGGTTTTGCAGGATTAGTGTGTGTGTGTGTGTGTGTGTGTGTGTGTGTGTGTGTGTGTGTGTGTGTGTGTGTGTGTGTGTGTGTGTGTGTGTGTGTGTGTGTGTGTGTGTGTGTGTGTGTGCACGTGAATTAAGTAGGAATACTTCAACTACTGTCTGTTGAAATATGTGAATTTGGTCATTATTGTTATTATTAATATTATTTTTGACACAGACATCTGAAAAGGTCTTCACATTTAAAAATGTGGCTATAATTGCTGGGTTTGGGGGATGTCTACAAATTAAAATTACTGGCCCTGCTGAGCTGATAAAGTTAAAAAGTCATTAGTCTGACTTTTCAGAACTTGTGTGCATTGGTGTAAAGCTGATTGGAATACTTTACAGTAGTCATTTTAATCACAATCAGACATGTTATCCTTATACAGATGATTTAACAACAGTAATTGTTGAGTGCAAATACTGGTGTATTATAATTACAGAAATCTGGCTGTCCTTTTATGGTTGAAATGTCTGAAATTGGCACTTTTTTCATTACTGGTTCATATATTATTTCACAGCTTACTGGAAAAAATGTTCAAAACTACACATTTAAAATGCATTCTAAAAAAATGTTGCTGTATTAAACAAGACATACAATTTAAAACAATCAAGAAGGTGAATCAAAGAATACAAGCAATTGTGTAAGTTCCTAAAAATGTATTCAGGGTGTCCATGGTTTGAAAACAACCCTCATATCAAGGTACACGTAATCCTCTACTGGTCAGACGCATTTTCAGTGAATGCAAGTTTCAATGCACTTTCAATGAATATGAGTTTCAGTACATTTTTCAGTGAATGTTTACGCCTCAAGGGAAGAGAAATTTACTGTTGGTCATGCTAAGTCTGCTTTCAGTGTGCAATTGTTTTGTTTAGCAAATGGCCATTAGTGTTTTAATTATAACATTTGAAATGCAAGTTTGAAACTAAATCCACATTTCTGTACTCATTGTAAAGGTAAAAAATAAAATAGTACTCACACTGACAGTTCTGAATAGTGTTTATGGTAATTGGGAGATATAAAAGAAATGGGACACTGGAATGGCTGCAGTGAGGGGGATGGGGGCAGGTATATTACCCTGCCTAAAGCCTCATTTGACCATGATCCAGCTCTACCCTAAGGTAAGATAACCCCAGAACTCCTGACACCAAGAATGTTGGAAGTATGAGCTCCAAGTCTCTGTTACTGCAGAATTATACTTCTTTCTTTTATCTACATGACAGTTTTTTTTCTATGATATATTAGCTACTATAATTCAAAATCAGCTAGATTGGTTTCCGAGGTTAAAAGTCATCCACATACATTTATCAGACTGTGTCCTATTGAAACTGACCAGTATCATAAAGTTCATCTAGGACACAAGCATCTGGGCCATTGCATGTGTTATAATATAGAAACCCAAATCTGTTTGACTGAGGCATACCTCTCAAACACTTAGCATAAACATTCTGGACAAAGTAAAAAAGAATGAGGGATGAAGGCTCAAAATAAGGGACAGGTTTTAAGCTCTTCTCTTATAAACTTAGAATAGCAGGTTTTGTATTAGCATGGATTTTCAGAAGGAAAAGAAATCTGAAACCTAAATGTCTGTCATTATTTTTTGACTTCAGTCCTCATTGGTTTGACAGAAAATTACAAATTTATAATGAACAGACCAAAATATGAGGCAAAAATCTGGACATTCTGCAGTATTTTGGACAGTTGAATGGTATGGAAGGGAGACAACACCACATTTGTATGGAGAAGTTTCAAAGCTCCCTCGTTAGTTATTGTAAAGAAGTAAATGAGAACATGATAATTTATAGGACTGTACAGAATGCCTTGAGAAACAACATGCTCAGAATCAAAAACTCTGTACCTGTTTATCATACACTTGAAATGACAGAACCAAGAGATCTTAGACATCTAAATACAATGGACAATAGAAAACCCTTAAAGCCACCAAATTTGAGGGAGACCCATGAGTGTTTAAGCTGGAATATCTGAAATGTGCTCATACAGCTTATGAAATACGTTCATTTAGAGCAGATGTGAGGCTAAGTTCTATACAAGAACTTCTGATGGATTTGCAGACTTACAATGAGGGCAAAGAGTAACAGCTTACTGCTATAACTGGTATAACTGACAGCACTGTTTATTTTTTGAGTAGTCTCACCCCTTAAGCCATTTCAGAGACCAGAGAAAGGATTTATTGACGGATATAACAGCACTTGCTAGGAAATGCATCTGAAAGTTCCTCTCCTGGGAGAGTCTTCAATTTGCTTACACATCTTTCCCCCTTCTGTCATGTGTAATGCAGAGTAGCCAATATGGGCTTTCTGCATAATGCTAACATAGGACAATTTTAAAAAAGATGTATTTCCTTACTAACGTGAACCAATCGGAGAACATTGTACTTTGGAAAAATATTTGACAAGGTTGACTAGATCTTTTTATTTTTTTAGATTTTGGAAAGTTTCATGTTTTCAGCTGACATAATAGCACAACAGTGGTTCTGCACACGTTTTTCAGTGGTACTCGCCTGATAAAGAGCACCTATCATGGTTACTTTCTGTCAGTGTTTATTTGATTTTATTGGGTCACATTTTATTGCCACCTGATAATATGGACAGCTAACAGAGCACAAAATTACAGAAATGTGCTCTACAATATGACTGTTAATTTTCTGAGTTGTTTATATTAAGCAGTGGTATTTAGGCAGCAAAGTTTTACTGCATGAGGGGTCAGTGGGACTGGACACTTTATAAATTTTTGTATTTTGAAGTACATTTGCTGGATTGGCTTGTATAACCAGGTCTCAGTGAAATAGAACTTAAAAGATCATACCACAGTCTCTTGTGTTGCCCCACTTATTAGCTTTTTAATACACAGCTTCTGGCCTGAGCTATCAGATTCTTGCAATTAAGCCTAGGAATTGAGTATGATCGAGGCTGACTGAGATTCATCTATGTACATGACCTTACTGCCCGCATACTTCCTTGGACATCACAATCATTTAGGTTTAAGATTTAGGATTAGACAGATCATTTTGTTAGCATGTTGGTAGTGGGCAGGTTGGTATATGATAGGGTGGCTGACATAATGATTAAGACCTTTACCTCATAAGTAAAAGGTATAGGGTTTGCTCCTGACCCGGTTTGTAAGTCTGTAGACTGATAGCCCAGTATTTACCTACAAACCTATATATCTTATTTGGCAACTACTCAGTGTTGCAATGTTTCTTATAGTCTCATTCCTGGAACAAAACAAAATGTCTTCATTGTCTTGGGAGGATGTCTGGATTTATTATGTTAGTACAATTCCAGCTTTTCATATGAACCCACATATTAAAAAAATGATTGTGTATGCATTCAGGGTTAAAAAGTTATTGGGAGGAGTGGCAAAGGAAGCACACGTTCATCTATTCTGATGAGATCATTGGTTATATATGGCATATCACTGTCTGATTATATATGGCATATCACCGTCTGGTTATATATGGCATATCACCGTCTGGTTATATATGGCATATCACCGCATATCACCATCTGGTTATATATGGCATATCACTGTCTGGTTATATATGGCATATCAGCATCTGGTTATATATGGCATATCACCATCTGGTTATATATGGCATATCGCCATCTGGTTATATTATGGCATATCACCATCTGGTTATATATGGCATATCACCATCTGGTTATATATGGCATATCGCCGTCTGGTTATATTATGGCATATCACCGTCTGGTTATATATGGTATATCACCATCTTAAAGGATAAGGATAAGGAGAGTAACAGAAAATAGGGGGTAATAAGAGGCAATGACCTGACCTATAAAGGCACAAGGTTAATTGTACTCTCTAGTGAAGGAGAGAAAAAACTTACAGGGACCTGTCTTCTCACATACGGCTAAAAGAAGAAATGCTCAATCCCAGATAGAAGCAGTCCTCATATAGGAATGGGAAGTCTACCAATGTTTGCAGAGATACACTCCTTAAAAAGTCTAGGTTAATCCCCATTTGGGTGTGGAGCAATTT
This sequence comes from Protopterus annectens, assembly GCF_019279795.1. NCBI lineage: Eukaryota > Metazoa > Chordata > Ceratodontiformes > Protopteridae > Protopterus > Protopterus annectens. The sequence goes on along the minus strand of NC_056745.1, from coordinate 170,425,372 downwards.
AGTGAATAGGATAAGAGGGGGAGGTAGGATGAACTGTTGTCTTATCAGAACACATATTATGACACAGTGGATTACTTTCCTCAGATGTAATAAAAACTGCTTATCTGAAGCCACTGAGATACATTTTAAGTGTAAGGCCTTTAATAGACAGTTTAAAGGAGAAATTATTCTAAGGTCAGAAATGGCAGTACCACACAAGGATATTCACCATACTTGCTCATATGAATGGGGTAGGAAATGAAGAATGTAGTAGGAGAGCAATAGCAAAAAGGCAATCTAGTTTAAAGTAGATGTAAGTGTCTTGGAAAATGACTTACTCTAATGTGTCATATATGCCAAAAATGGTGAATTTAGGCTTTAGGCCTAGTATGAGAGGACCTCATAAATGGACAAGAACATTAATCTGGAGAGGTAGTTTGTTGATCAGAATCTGCTGTATGGCATCATGTGACATAATACTGTCCCTGGCAGAGGTCAGAGTTAGTAACAGCAGAGAACTGTGCAATTTTAGGGGTAGGCATAATTTGGGAAGGGAAGAATATCTTAATATTGACGAAAGACTACAGTATTCGCAATGACAAGAGATGACAGATGTTATAAAATCTCCAGGCAATAAAGACTTATTGACAGTTGCTTCAGTCTCACCTGCTCATAGAGAATGTTGTAATAGAGAATCTTCATCACATTAGGAGTTTGTACAGCAGACTGCCTTTGTTAAGATGAACCTGAACAAGACATACAGAATTATGATTGGGGGGGGGGTGCAGTGAAACGGTGGCTTACAGGGATGAAAAAAATGATGAAGAGTAGAAGGAGGCAGAAACTGATGGTGGCCTGTAGAATAATGTACCTGTATAAAAGGAAGGGTATGAATTTAATAACATTAAATTAGGTGAAATCATCTGTGTTTTTGCAAGTTCATCCATTTTTAACTGAACTTCAGAAACAAAGTGTAGCAAAGGGAGAAAGTAGTGAGGGAGTAGGCAACATTAGCTACCTGGTTTAAAGAAGAAGTAAGAGGCATCTAAGGTGGTCCTCAGGTAGTCGGTTTATGTGTCGCTAGTTTGGTTTGAATAACACACTGCTGTAACTGCTTCCTAAGAACGATATTGTGAAACAATGCACATAATGAAAATATTTTTGTGCACATGCCAGGGTCATAGAGCTGGGTAGGGCCAGATCCAACAATTGGTGACCTAGACAGCTGCCTAGGACCAGGTACCAGCTGGGGTCCAGCCACAACATTAATTTAAAGTTTTCCTGCTTTCCTCATCATCTACACCATATACACTGCTGGTTTACGACTTTCTGTGTGGTGTGGATGTTCTTGTGGCATCAGTATTAAACGTGGAGAGCAGTGGTTTGCAGATACAATCCACATGAGAGTATGGTGTGCATGTATGAGATGCCCTAGTTAGAAAGAACAGTATAATAGGAGGTAAGAACCTTAATTCTATACACCAACTGCCAGCACTGAGAGTTATAGTTAATGAATGCCAATCATTAGAGTTTCACAGTAGCCGTGTTTCACAAAGTATACATTGATGCAAAATCTGTTCTGATAACTTTTTAAGTAATTTAGAATAGTCTGCTGTTGTTTGTCTCCACTTTTGCTGAACACCTCTGATTTTGATTCAGATTTATGCCCTGTCCTTGGGCCAGTCACTTAACCAGACTGCACTTGCAGAAACTGGAAATTTGGGCTAGGATCCTCAGTGGCCCCCTGGACTACAAGCCTATATGAACTAGAGCAGTTATAATGAAAAGAAGAAAATTGACTGTACATAACAGGAGCATCATCACGAGTCATGTTCTTTGGATGTGATCCTTGGTTTCTTTAATATTGACAGTGTGCTTATTATTTAGATTAACATAAATGGAACAGCATAAAGTCTATGAATTTAATGCTAATGTAATATTGATATCTTAGCTATGAATACATTTTAATTTAGTTCATTCTTTACAGACATACAGGTGTGAAATGCATCATATTTGAACTACAGTAGTTTGTCTAGCACTTAGTACAGATGGGTATTTTTATGCAATATTAAAGAGCTGCTTCAAGTAGTACATGGTTTGATTCCCTCAGACTTCATTTGTCTTCTGTGTGACTTTGCCAAGTTACTTCACCAGACAGTACTCCTGGGGTAATCTTGAAGAGGGTTATACATCCAGTGGGCTGTTCCAGGCTGTTAGCAAATGCATTGCACATTTGTATTTTGAATTCCTGCAGCCTTCACTTCACTATATGATATTTAAGTATGCATTCAACCATGTCTATTTTGGTTTAATAGGTTACCAGATTTTCTTTTATCTAAATGTGAGTTTCAGGGGAAGAGAATTTTATTGTTTCTCATGCTGTCTGTTTTTAATGTGAGAGTCCTTTTTATGCAGAAAATGGCTGTCAGTCTTTTTTTCTCTGAAATTTGAAATAATAGCTTTAAATGAAAACCAAATCTCTGTGGTAATTGTAAAAGTAAAGAAAAATAGTATGTACACTGAGAAGGTTTGAATATTTTTATGGTAACTGGGAAGAGACAGTCAAGTAACAGGATACTGGCATGGCTGGCAGGGACCCAATTCTTTACTGTGCAATGGACCTCATTTGCCCATGATCTGTCTGTATTGACTTTGGAGGCATATGCTGCAACAATACAGTATCACTAGCCATTTGAGTAGATTAGATCTGTACTGAGTGATGTCAGCAGGCCTAGCTTTTCTTGATGCTAGAGAAGACATAGGGAGGTTAAAAATAACAAGAAGGCATCCTGCAAATATGTAAGACCCCCCGTACAAGAAAAAAAACAATATGCTGTGTACAGTAATATTTCTGATTTTTGTATGATTTATGGGTTGTTGAACAAAAGCTGCTGCAGCATTTATGTTGTCTTTGTTTTGCTTTATTCATTACACTAAATAATTAATTAATTCATTAATAGGCCTGGATTTTTTAATATAGAATAATCATGTTGCATTTTAGTAATATTTTTTGCAGTCCATTCTTTACAGCCTCTAGCAACTTCAAAGGGGTTGATGTTTATCAAGTCATATCATCTGCATTATTTGGATTGGTGATAAGAACAGCCTGATCATCAGCATCCATTTGATTGTCATTGTTGCATATTTCTCTGAAAATGTCTTTTCTACAAGGTCATATTGTAAAGGATTTTTTACATCTGCAGAGATTGCACATATTGACTTAGCATATTTTATCAGGTGATTGATATCTGTTATGCTTTCATAAATACTCTTCTGTTTAAACTTTGCTAGTCCTGGTTGGATCTTATGGTATGATGCTAGTGATACTTATACAGTTTAATGTTGCTAATTTAAATTGCTAAGTTTATAACTGATGCTTCCTACTCATCTCACCACTGCTTATCATTACGCAACCTAAAATGGATTGAACTCCCCAGCTATCTCACCTTTATCTAGTTAACTACAGCTCATAAACTCATTCATAATCCAGCCATGTGCCCTGCTTTATCTGCTGTGCTTAATTTATACCATCCTAACAGACCACTGTGATCCAACAAACAACTGTTTGTAAATTTAGAAAAAAAAACAAACTTTCAGCTGGCCAGATGCTTTACTCCTTTACCATCGCAAAACTTTGGAACTCCCACCCCCCAATACTTAGATCCACCCATTCAGTAACCCTCTTCAAGACATCTCTGAAACAACACCTCTCCTCATCTTGGCTGTGCACATGTGCTAACACCACATCTCATATAACCTAACTTCAACCATCACAACTGTTCTCACCCCCACTCTACTACTCTGGCATCCTCCTTTCACATCCACCTTTCTTTTCACTTACTCCACCTCTCCATCCTGTCCACTTACCTCTTCTACTAACCCTCATTGTCCTACCATTGAGCTGTCCTGTCTACTGCCTTCTCTTCCTAACCCTTATAGACCTACCATTGAACCAGGTGAGACATTCAGGTATTTCCACAACCTACCTTAATATCATACCATCACTTATATCTGCAACAAAATCCACCAACTTTGCTGATTCCTGCAACAGAACTCATAAAGCCTATCACTCAGCTAAAACACCTCCTAAACATGTGAAAACTTTAAGTACCTAGTCTCTAATTAATTCCTGTATATGCTTTGCACCCACTGCATGAAGTGCCCTATATAAATTTTGCTTATGTGCTGTTTTTTTCACCAATTGTATAAGCTGCCAATAATATGTACTAAATGTCTTTATTAATGCAAATTCTGTATTGTATGCGAAATGCCTTATATGTGAAGCTTTTCTCCCCGGGACTCCACTGAAAATGGGCATTTCTGGCCAGCTGGACCATTCCAGTAAACAAATGCAAATAAAATAAATAAATAATAAAATAATGTACATGTAAATTATTTCTTCATAACAATAAGGGGTATATACCATTAAGAAAGTGGCTACAACTGTTGGTCGGAGTGGAGGTCTCTCTCTCTCTGGATGAACGTACCATATGCTCTTACCTGGCCATTTTTAAACAGTCTTTAATCTGGTTTTGCAGGATTAGTGTGTGTGTGTGTGTGTGTGTGTGTGTGTGTGTGTGTGTGTGTGTGTGTGTGTGTGTGTGTGTGTGTGTGTGTGTGTGTGTGTGTGTATGTGTGTGTATGTGCGCGTGTGAATTAAGTAGGAATACTTCAACTACTGTCTGTTGAAATATGTGAATTTGGTCATTATTGTTTTATTAATATTATTTTTGACACAGACATCTGAAAAGGTCTTCACATTTAAAAATGTGGCTATAATTGCTGGGTTTGGGGGATGTCTACAAATTAAAATTACTGGCCCTGCTGAGCTGATAAAGTTAAAAAGTCATTAGTCTGACTTTTCAGAACTTGTGTGCATTGGTGTAAAGCTGATTGGAATACTTTACAGTAGTCATTTTAATCACAATCAGACATGTTATCCTTATACAGATGATTTAACAACAGTAATTGTTGAGTGCAAATACTGATGTATTATAATTACAGAAATCTAGCTGTCCTTTTATGGTTGAAATGTCTGAAATTGGCACTTTTTTCATTACTGGTTCATATATTATTTCACAGCTTACTGGAAAAAATGTTCAAAACTACACATTTAAAATGCATTCTAAAAAAATGTTGCTGTATTAAACAAGAAATACAATTTAAATCAATCAAGAAGGTGAATCAAAGAATACAAGCAATTGTGTAAGTTCCTAAAAATGTATTCAGGGTGTCCATGGTTTGAAAACAACCCTCATATCAAGGTACACGTAATCCTCTACTGGTCAGACGCATTTTCAGTGAATGCAAGTTTCAATGCATTTTCAATGAATATGAGTTTCAGTACATTTTTCAGTGAATGTTTACGCCTCAAGGGAAGAGAAATGTACTGTTGGTCATGCTAAGTCTGCTTTCAGTGTGCAATTGTTTTGTTTAGCAAATGGCCATTAGTGTTTTAATTATAACATTTGAAATGCAAGTTTGAAACTAAATCCACATTTCTGTACTCATTGTAAAGGTAAAAAATAAAATAGTACTCACACTGACAGTTCTGAATAGTGTTTATGGTAACTGGGAGATATAAAAGAAATGGGACACTGGAATGGCTGCAGTGAGGGGGGGGCAGGTATATTACCCTGCCTAAAGCCTCATTTGACCATGATCCAGCTCTACCCTAAGGTAAGATAACCCCAGAACTCCTGACACCAAGAATGTTGGAAGTATGAGCTCCAAGTCTCTGTTACTGCAGAATTATACTTCTTTCTTTTATCTACATGACAGTTTTTTTTCTATGATATATTAGCTACTATAATTCAAAATCAGCTAGATTGGTTTCCAAGGTTAAACGTCATCCACGTACATTTATCAGACTGTGTCCTATTGAAACTGACCAGTATCATAAAGTTCTTCTAGGACACAAGCATCTGGGCCATTGCATGTGTTATAATATAGAAACCCAAATCTGTTTGACTGAGGCATACCTCTCAAACACTTAGCATAAACATTCTGGACAAAGTAAAAAAGAATGAGGGATGAAGGCCCAAAATAAGGGACATGTTTTAAGCTCTTCTCTTATAAACTTAGAATAGCAGGTTTTGTATTAGCATGGATTTTCAGAAGGAAAAGAAATCTGAAACCTAAATGTCTGTCATTATTTTTTGACTTCAGTCCTCATTGGTTTGACAGAAAATTACAAATTTATAATGAACAGACCAAAATATGAGGCAAAAATCTGGACATTCTGCAGTATTTTGGACAGTTGAATGGTATGGAAGGGAGACAACACCACATTTGTATGGAGAAGTTTCAAAGCTCCCTCGTTAGTTATTGTAAAGAAGTAAATGAGCACATGATAATTTATAGGACTGTACAGAATGCCTTGAGAAACAACATGCTCAGAATCAAAAACTCTGTACCTGTTTAGCATACACTTGAAATGACAGAACCAAGAGATCTTAGACATCTAAATACAATGGACAATAGAAAACCTTAAAGCCACCAAATTTGAGGGAGACCCATGAGTGTTTAAGCTGGAATATCTGAAATGTGCTCATACAGCTTATGAAATAAGTTCATTTAGAGCAGATGTGAGGCTAAGTTCTATACAAGAACTTCTGATGGATTTGCAGACTTACAATGAGGGCAAAGAGTAACAGCTTACTGCTATAACTGGTATAACTGACAGCACTGTTTATTTTTTGAGTAGTCTCACCCCTTAAGCCATTTCAGAGACCAGAGAAAGGATTTATTGACGGATATAACAGCACTTGCTAGGAAATGCATCTGAAAGTTCCTCTCCTGGGAGAGTCTTCAATTTGCTTACACATCTTTCCCCCTTCTGTCATGTGTAATGCAGAGTAGCCAATATGGGCTTTCTGCATAATGCTAACATAGGACAATTTTAAAAAAGATGTATTTCCTTACTAACGTGAACCAATCTGAGAACATTGTACTTTGGAAAAATATTTGACAAGGTTGACTAGATCTTTTTATTTTTTAGATTTTGGAAAGTTTCATGTTTTCAGCTGACATAATAGCACAACAGTGGTTCTGCACACGTTTTTCAGTGGTACTCGCCTGATGAAGAGCACCTATCATGGCTACTTTCTGTCAGTGTTTATTTGATTTTATTGGGTCACATTTTATTGCCACCTGATAATATGGACAGCTAACAGAGCACAAAATTACAGAAATGTGCTCTACAATATGACTGTTAATTTTCTGAGTTGTTTATATTAAGCAGTGGTATTTAGGCAGCAAAGTTTTACTGCATGAGGGGTCAGTGGGACTGGACACTTTATAAATTTTTTTGTATTTTGAAGTACATTTGCTGGATTGGCTTGTATAACCAGGTCTCAGTGAAATAGAACTTAAAAGATCATACCACAGTCTCTTGTGTTGCCCCACTTATTAGCTTTTTAATACACAGCTTCTGGCCTGAGCTATCAGATTCTTGCAATTAAGCCTAGGAATTGAGTATGATCGAGGCTGACTGAGATTCATCTATGTACATGACCTTACTGCCCGCATACTTCCTTGGACATCACAATCATTTAGGTTTAAGATTTAGGATTAGACAGATCATTTTGTTAGCATGTTGGTAGTGGGCAGGTTGGTATATGATAGGGTGGCTGACATAATGATTAAGACCTTTACCTCATAAGTAAAAGGTATAGGGTTTGCTCCTGACCCGGGTTTGTAAGTCTGTAGACTGATAGCCCAGTATTTACCTACAAACCTATATATCTTATTTGGCAACTACTCAGTGTTGCAATGTTTCTTATAGTCTCATTCCTGGAACAAAACAAAATTTCTTCATTGTCTTGGGAGGATGTCTGGATTTATTATGTTAGTACAATTCCAGCTTTTCATATGAACCCACATATTAAAAAAATGATTGTGTATGCATTCAGGGTTAAAAAGTTATTGGGAGGAGAGGCAAAGGAAGCACACGTTCATCTATTCTGATGAGATCATTGGTTATATATGGCATATCACCGTCTGATTATATATGGCATATCACCGTCTGGTTATATATGACATATCAGCATCTGGTTATATATGGCATATCACCATCTGGTTATATATGGCATATCGCCGTCTGGTTATATATGGCATATCGCCGTCTGGTTATATATGGTATATCACCATCTTAAAGGATAAGGATAAGGAGAGTAACAGAAAATAGGGGGTAATAAGAGGCAATGACCTGACCTATAAAGGCACAAGGTTAATTGTACTCTCTAGTGAAGGAGAGAAAAAACTTACAGGGACCTGTCTTCTCACATACGGCTAAAAGAAGAAATGCTCAATCCCAGATAGAAGCAGTCCTCATATAGGAATGGGAAGTCTACCAATGTTTGCAGAGATACACTCCTTAAAAAGTCTAGGTTAATCCACATTTGGGTGTGGAGCAATTTAGTGAATAGGATACGAGGGGGAGGTAGGATGAACTGTTGTCTTATCAGAACACATATTATGACACAGTGGATTACTTTCCTCAGATGTAATAAAAACTGCTTATCTGAAGCCACTGAGATACATTTTAAGTGTAAGGCCTTTAAAAGACAGTTTAAAGGAGAAATTATTCTAAGGTCAGAAATGGCAGTACCACACAAGGATATTCACCATACTTGCTCATATGAATGGGGTAGGAAATGAAGAATGTAGTAGGAGAGCAAAAGCAAAAAGGCAATCTAGTTTAAAGTAGATGTAAGTGTCTTGGAAAATGACTTACTCTGATGTGTCATATATGCCAAAAATGGTGAATTTAGGCTTTAGGCCTAGTATGAGAGGACGTCATAAATGGACAAGAACATTAATCTGGAGAGGTAGTTTGTTGATCAGAATCTGCTGTATGGCATCATGTGACATAATAATGTCCCTGGCAGAGGTCAGAGTTAGTAACAGCAGAGAACTGTGCAATTTTAGGGGTAGGCATAATTTGGGAAGGGAAGAATATCTTAATATTAACGAAAGACTACAGTATTCGCAATGACAAGAGATGACAGATGTTATAAAATCTCCAGGCAATAAAGACTTATTGACAGTTGCTTCAGTCTCACCTGCTCATAGAGAATGTTGTAATAGAGAATCTTCATCACATTAGGAGTTTGTACAGCAGACTGCCTTTGTTAAGATGAACCTGAACAAGACATACAGAATTATGATTGGGGGGGGGGTGCAGTGAAACGGTGGCTTACAGGGATGAAAAAAATGATGAAGAGTAGAAGGAGGCAGAAACTGATGGTGGCCTGTAGAATAATGTACCTGTATAAAAGGAAGGGTATGAATTTAATAACATTAAATTAGGTGAAATCATCTGTGTTTTTGCAAGTTCATCCATTTTTAACTGAACTTCAGAAACAAAGTGTAGCAAAGGGAGAAAGTAGTCAGGGAGTAGGCAACATTAGCTACCTGGTTTAAAGAAGAAGTAAGAGGCATCTAGGGTGGTCCTCAGGTAGTCGGTTTATGTGTCGCTAGTTTGGTTCTAAGCTGAGGTTACTTAACCAGGATGAAGGTAATAGCATTCACAAGGTGGGGAACTAGAAATCTATTCTGTAGAGTGGGCCATTGTCAGCTTTAGTGATATAAGAACACATCCCTGACAAAAGCAGAGATTTGATGGTCAACAACCACAGGGTGGTTGGTCGGGGGGTGGTGTGGAGGGAGTCATACCTTTAGCAGAGACTAAAAAGCAGTGACAGACAAGAAGAGTGGAGCAGAACTATTGCAAAAAACAGTATCTCTAATGATAATAAATAATTCTACTTTGGAAGTATTACAAGAAGACAATATTTCTAAAGATAATGAATAACAAACACTACTTATCAAATAAACATTTGTTGAGTAATAACATCCTGGAAAGCAATAAAGTCTTATGCTTAACTGCTCTAAAATGTCTCTTTCATTTTTTGAAGATATGTTCTTAACAAAAGACTGTCGTATGTTACAACCACAACTGTTACAGATTCTCTCTAGAAATGTCATTATTGAACAATACATTTTGGGTAATATAATATTATGTAAAGTCGGGCTCACAATAACTAGTAACGTAATGCTCACAATTTAAAGAGGTTTGAACCCCTGCTTCTGAAATGAAGATTTAACAATGAAGATTTAACAAACTGTCACTTTATACGAAATAAATAAATGGAGGGAGCGTACTGCAGATACTGTTCACACAGAAAAGTACTACACACTGTACATGGACTTTTGAAAAGGATACCACAGAAATTAAAAAAAAAGAATATTATATTGGCTTTTATGCATTCTCTACAAATAATTTCAATTTGCAAAGATCTGCATATCCATGATTCACTGGTCTGTGAATGTGGTTAGAGAATATGCTATGATTCTGACAGGAACATAAATAACGAACTATAAACAATATGGATGTTATGCAACACCACATTAATGTTGTCCTGTCTGCACCATTATATTAATTCTTGCACTCCAGAGGGAGTTCCTTTGATTTATGTGCTACCACACAATGAGACTAGAAGTTTCCCATCTTTGTAAATGCAAAATAAAACCTTTGCATGTAGACAGTTATGACAATGAAATTATAAGCAAAATAATTTGTCCATTTTGCATAGCAGGATAATAGGATTTGATGATAGTTATTTGCATACTTGTCAGAGGGAAAATGGAAGAAGTGTAACAGGTTTAATTCAGCTACTATTGAGCCAGATAAAGTCACTGATACTGGTCTAATGGACAGAGAAGTCTTGACCAAAAAACTATATATATTAGAGATATACCATGGCATTTTTAAATAAGTTTCTCCTATAATGTCTCCAGAAATGTTAGGGAACCATATGTCTCATGTACCATTCTATTGATATCAGATGTTGACAATGAACATCCCTTTTGTTTCTCACTGAGGAGTGGAAGTAGCTTAACAGTGCTGCATACTACAGTCCCATTGTGGCGAGGCATGCACTAAACATTTGCATCACAAGAAAGAAACTTATATCTCTCTATAGTTGATATTCAATAAAAACTGAAGAACACACATGAGTATGTGAGCATATAGGTGGATGTATACGCATACACACATATAAGTATATATATATGTGTGTGTATATATATATATATATATATATATATATATAATATTTTATATATATATATGTGTGTGTGTGTGTGTGTGTGTATATATATATATATATATATATATATATATATATATATATATATATATATATATATATATATATATGTGTGTGTGTGTGTGTGTGTGTGTGTGTGTGTGTGTGTGTGTGTGGCACACACACACACACACACATATATATATATATATATATATATATATATATATATATATATATATATATATATATATATATATATATATATATATATATATATATATATATATATATATATATATATATATATATATATATATATATATATATATATATATATATCTGACACCCAATTGACCTAAATTTAATTTGACTGACTCCCATTTCACCGACAGCTTACAGTGCTGAATTTCAACATACTAAATCTTAAACCATAGACAAGCACACTTAGAATACCAATAACTAATCCTTTCCAGAGCTTAAAAACTACTTACTTACCTTCTTAACAGAAACAGGACAATGTACAACCAAACTAGGGGGCTATGCACCCTCACAACCCCCAATGTGGGAGTCTATGCCCCTGATACCCCCCTAATTATATATACTAACTCCAGGATCGCACTACAGTGGGGAAAAGGGCATATAGCTTTAACTTGCCTGAGCGTACTCTACACACTGACAGTACTGCTAGGAACACGCAAAACATTCACAAAATTACTTTAAATACTTCCCATAAAAATGTAGAGACAGACCATCATTTTGAAACACTACAACACCACTTTCTAAATGACTATCAGAACTCTTACAGTCAACACTGTAAGTTACAGTAATTATTTTTATCACAACCAAGTCACAGGTGAAGGAAACCCCACAACAAGTCTGTGTCTTAAATGTCAGTCAAATGGGAGTCAGTCAAATGAGTTTTAGGTCAAGTGAAGTAGACCCATATATATATATATATTTTTTTTATAAATGGATTCACCTTAGAAGCTCAAAATACTGAAATGTCGAAATTCAGTATTTTTAGCCCATAAAGTGGAATCCTGAAAAGAGAGAAAGCTCAGAAGTGCAAGTTTCAAAACCTCGAGTACAGGAGGTTTTGAATTTCACACTTCTGACGTTCCACTGTGGTTACATATTCAGGTAAGTGTGTGTGTGTTAAGGGATTTGCGTAGGGGCTGTGGTGTGTGCTAGTGTGTTTTGTTGCTGTGATGTGTGTGTGCGAGCATAATGTAGCTTGTGTGGTGGTGTTGTGTGTGTGTGTTTGTGTGTAGTGTGACCTTGGAGTAAGAATATTTAAATGGGGGGTGTGTGGGTGCAGTGGGGCTTGCCCCTCTTCTTTTTATGTAGTAGAGAGCTTGTGAGTGTGCGTGGGAAGGATGGTGTGTGTGTGTGTGTGTGTGTGTGTGTGTGTGTGTGTGTGTGTGTGTGTGTGTGTGTGTGTGTGTGCGTGTGTGTGTGCGCGTGCGTGCGTGCAGTAGCGTGAAATTGAAACTCTCCGGTGTGCGAGATTTTGAATTTCACTTTGAGTTTTCTATATTTCAAAAAATCAACTTTATAGCTTCGAAATACTAAATTTCGACATTTCAGTATTTCGAGGATATAAAGTGAATCTATATAAATATATATATATGTGTGTGTGTGTGTATATGTGTGTATATTAAATAACAATAATGAAAATGGAATGAAACATCGAACAAATGTGAAAAACATAAAAATACGAATACTTAAACACATTGACATTCATATTTATATATATGGATCCTTATCGGATAATCGAGTTTTCAGATACTCAAACTCCATATGCTAGAGGCCATATGATCAGGTTTTTGAGAAATCAAAGCTTTTGAATGGCGATCGTGATACAACAAGGATCGGGAAATTTACCCTTTTCCTCACTGTAGTGCAATCTCAGAGGTGATATATATAAGTTGCAGGAGTTGTGGGGGCTGCAAGGAGGTTAGCCCTCCTTCAAAAATGAAAAAAGGTAGGTTTTTTTTTTATTTTGGATTTTCTGAAACTCGATCATATGGTCTCTTGATATTTTTTTCAACTTTCTGAAAAGTTGATCATCTGACATAGACCCATAGATATATATGTGTGTGTGTGTGTGTGTGTGTGTGTGTGTGTGTGTGTGTGTGTGTGTGTGTGTGTGTGTGTGTGTGTGTGTGTGTGTGTGTGTGTGTGTGTGTGTGTTTGTGTGTGTGTGTGTATGGGTCTACTTCATATTCCTGAAATCCCACAAGCACAAAGACGAAAATCCAGAGAGAACAATCGCAAACCAGAAAATACCAAACCATGTAAGTTTACTTAGGGCAAGTAAACACTCACCCAACAAAACACTAAGACACACCATACTATTTAAAATGCACCCAGGTTGGGGTGCTATGCCCCTGACACCCCCCATATGAGAGAGGCTTTGCCCTCCACCCTCCCTAACTATATATACCAACTCCAAAATCGAACTACAGTGGAGAAAGGGCATAAGTCCCCACATCGGGCAAGTGTTTACTTGCCCTAGGAAAACTTACACGATTCATTATTTCCTGGTTAATGATTGTCATCTCAGGATTTTTGTCTGTGTGCTTGTGGGATTTCGGGAATATGAAGTAGACCCATTTACATATGGGTGTACTTTAAACAGTATAAATACCCTAATGCTGATGTCACTAATATTGGCACAATAAAACAGGAAAAAATCAACATCTTATTGTGCAAGCTTCAAGACATAACCTTGGAACCTGCAACGATAAAATAATGTTTTTTGCAGGTGTCCCACACAACCCACTCCCCCCAGTTATATAGTCTTAGCCAAAATCTGTGCAATACAGAGAAGATAAATTTAATCAGTGGTTGCAGTGGTGGAATTATATTACAGCTGAACTGCATAATTTCAGGAGTTATCCTCTTTCTCTACAGTTGTTTGACCACGGAGTTAGTATATTTAATTTCTATGGATGTGCGAAAGGAAGATGACACCCCCTCACACATTAATGCAAAGTTTCTGGTTCTTTTAGGTGATCACAAATTAAACATATTTGATTCATTTGCAATGACCTTGTTTTGTTGTTTTTTAGGACCTCACTAATGAAGTCTACAGAATGTATTTTAAGTCGATACAATTTCACTGGCGATGTAAAGGAATATAACTTTCTCATCTCCCCTGGCTGCCTGGATGACATAATGCTAGAGCTACGGTTCACCCAGTTTATTCCTCACAATGCCAAGACACTGAATTAAGCAGAGATCCACTATGACTGGAACAGATACCGAGATCCCATAACAGTCCATGCTAATGAATTTCATTATATAGTCTTAGTATAGTCTGAGCTTCCCCAAGGACTATTGTAACAGCTCCAAAATCCAAGTAAAAGTGATTGACCGGGAGGCCACAAAGCACAACAGATCCATTAGCAGTGTAGACTGGTGAATGCAGTGCTGGGCATCATGCCTGCATTTACCCTGTCCAAAATAAAGGGAGGGGCATGTGGATGTTCACTAGAGATTTAAATCTGTTTTTAACAATACAGCAATGCAAGCCGTCTCCATAGGAGTTCAGTAGACTGCCCATAGTACACACAGCTGTGCAAGTAAGATTCCCTAGGCTTTCCTGTGTCTGACTCCTGCAGCGTGGCTCAGCCTGTAAGTGGAAATAGGTACTGCAGACAGTCTGGCTTCCCACTAGGTAGTGCCTGCAGTACCTAGTCCTACACACAGATGGGACTTCTTTTTTTGCTGATGAATCTCTTGACTTTAATGTGATTCAGCATTTAGTCAGAACTGTCAACGCGGCAGCCATGAATCCTTTTTCAAAATCAGGTAAAGGACTCCACATTAGCTTATGTTGAATGAGGACTGTCATAGCCCTGTCTTTTAGAATTATGCATGGTGTAACTGCTTTGCACAGAATGTTACTCTGTACCTGATGTATTTTGTAATCTGGATTGTAGCCTCAGGACTCCATTTTTTTTCCTGCACTAGTTGTACACATACTGCAGCATGAATATTTCCATATAATTTATTTTCTGCAAAGACAAGTGGTATGGCTTTTCAAAGTGAAAAAAAAATGTTTCAGGCAGAAAATGCTGAGGGAACTGGTGATAAGTCAAAAATAATTAAATCATTGTAACACTGCAGGCCTTGCGAATAATCCAGACTATAGTTTACCAAAGAATAATATTAAAAGTCTATGACTGGTTGGCTAAGAAGATTTCTGAGTTGTTGACTGTTGTGGTGAACCTGGATGCTGATTACATTGCTCATGGTGAATAATAGATGCAGTTAATATATACAGCTGATCATTGCTGATGAACAAATGTTCTAAAAAAGAATTCAGAGCTCATTTTGAAAACTGCACTTTGTTCATCAGGAAGCCTTTTCTTCTAGCCTGAGCAGTCAGACTGCACTGTGGTGAACAGTGTTAATTAAATTATGTTCTTTTCAATTATGTCATATCATGTCTACACAAATGTCTGTTGTTTATTTAAAGT
The DNA here is from genome assembly GCF_019279795.1 of Protopterus annectens. Lineage (NCBI taxonomy): Eukaryota > Metazoa > Chordata > Ceratodontiformes > Protopteridae > Protopterus > Protopterus annectens. Next base: position 170,409,810 of record NC_056745.1, on the reverse strand, counting down.
TGTGTAGTAGCACACTGTGCATACTTCCTTTTCATGTCCTTGTTGCAAACATCCGTCGTACATGTTGTCATAGTGAAAAGAAACTGATTTGAATGAAGATGTGGCATTAGACATGTAAGGAGAAATTAATCTGCTACCCAGATAATTTCAGGTCATCAGCACCACAAGATGAGAAATTTTAAACTCCAGCATCAATTAACATATGCAGTGATAATTTCTGTGACAGTGTAACTCAGAGAATTAGGACTTCTTCTTCTTCTTTCGGCTTTTTGCAGTTAGGAGTCACCACAGTAGATCACCTGTCCACTCATGATTGGCAGTGGAGTTTTACAGTGTTGAGTTTCCAGCCCAACCTTCCACAGAAGGCACACACACGAAAGACGCTCATGCCTAGGGCCAATTTAGAGTGTCCGATCCACATACAGCATGTCTTTGGGATGTGGGAGGAAACCGGAGCACCCGGAGGAAACCCACGTGACCACAGGGAGGAAATGCAGACTCCGCACAGAAGGCACCCCAGCCGAGAATCGAACCGGAGAACCTCTAGCTGTGAGGCGGCAATGCTAACCACTGACAACCGTGGCCACCCAACTCAGATAATTAGGACTACAGATGACTATTAAGCTTCATCATGTAGTCCTGGTCTCCAAATGACAGACACTTTTGCTTAACTAATAAGGAAAAAAAAAAATGAATGTTAACATCAAGGAAAAAAATCAATATTTGCCATAGCTTCCATTATGCAACTTGTATGAAGGAACACATAATGAAAAAACTTGCCATAATTTCTTATGCTATAAGCATTATTTAGCCAAGCTAGGGTGTGTGTGGTGCATCGAGGTGTGGAATGGTAGTAACTTTCATGGATCCAGTACACGAGAGCATGCACTTCTGAAGAAGGAAGCACTGTGGCTCCCATGGTGATGCAGGTCACATGTCCTCCTGCCTTAGCGAGAGGTTAGGCTAAATAAATGCCCACATTGCTAAGATGCCTGCAAGGACACAAACAACTGTCAGGGCTGACTAAATTAAGACTGAATTAAAACCTCTCTCCCGAGATGGCTCTAAAGTGAGCTTGTGAGCTTTAGTATGCATGTGGAGACTCAATGATAAACAGCAACAAAAGCAAAAACATAAAGATAAAAAATCATTAAAACTATAAAAATAAGAAAAAGAAAAGTTTAGAGATCTGAAAACACAATGCATTTGACAGGTATTTAGTTATCAGGGACTGCCATACCTAAGCACATTTAATTTCAGCAGTAAAAAGCCTTACAATAAACTTAATGGCAACCTATTCAACTCGATTACAGTTAAAAGTTCTGCATGATTAATGTGGGTTCTAGATCTAATATACCCTGGGGAAAAGGAGCTCAACTTTTCATTCTAAGCAGAGGAGGGTTACATAATTCATGCTCATTTCTTTGTTTTTAAACAGTGCTTGCTTTCTGTTTATTTAGTGTGAGTAGTAATAAGAATTTACAGTGAATATTATTATCTCCTTACTGAAATCATAGGTGCACAAAAAAATTAATTCTCTGCCAAAAATATACCAACTGTCCCATCTGGCCTGCCAACCATCATTTAAAGATGTTAAATCTATTAAGAGGAAACCTACTAAACTGGTATCTAATTGCTTTCAAGCATATTTTTCTGAACTCTTCCCATTCCTCCTACTATAGATCCCCCCTTTCACTCAAGTTGACATTCCTCTCTCAGTTAATACTGGAAAGTGTTCCATTCCTCTATGTCAAAGATATGAGAAACAGCACTGAGGAAAGGACATGCTAACTATACCTTATCCCGGAAATAAAGAACTGCAAGTGCCATTTTGTTCGGAGCAGGGGTGTAGTCAGTGAATTCCATTGTGTACTTAAAGAGGCTTAATGTTGCCCCTCAGCCTACATGGCATTTAAACAAATGGTCATTTCATTCAAGCTGTTGCCCCCCCCCCCCAGCTTCATGTGTGTAACTTTTTCAGCTGCTCAATCAAAAAATATTGTTTTTTTCACTCCTCTCTGTAAGCAAGCTATATACATTTTCAGCTGCTCAGTCAAAAACTATTAAAGGTATTTTTTTTTAATTTGCACTCCTCTCTGTAAGCAAGCAATATACATGTTGTTAGAGGCATTCATTTAGACGGTTATAGACATAATATGGCTTGATAAAGCCCCAGTGCTTCTATCATACTTAGAAAAAAAATTGTACTGTTTAGAATACAAACAGTATGCCTGGCTACACCCTTGGTTCAGAACTTCCTGGCCCATTGTTTGCATTTTCCCTTCCTCTCATAAGCACCTACCTTCAGAGTGAATAACATCCATTTTCTTAGCATAAATAATGTCACTATTGATACTTGTTAGCAATCAGCAGACCAGTGTCATGAGTTTGAAATTAAGAAATAATTCACTTTGTGTTGTAAAATAAAATAAACATTTCCTTTGTCAGAAGGTAATTAAAGGAGGAGGAGCCTGTATGGCTAACTGTTAGCAGCAATTTTTTGAGCTCCTTAAACTACACCAAATTACAGGAATTTAAATAGTCCAATCAATTGGAAAATAAGATAAAACTACCAATAATCTACTATCTTAAGAATATACCAACTTTGAGGATTTCATCTAAAAATTTTCCTGTCAAATATACTGGAGAATAAAAACAACTTTGTGGAGCTGAGCAGTACTAAGAATTCTGACACTCAAATGAAAAAAGAAATACAACAAATGTCTTCAACTCTTCAGGATCTCTCTTTAAAAATGGACAAGTTTACAGATAAACTAGAAAGCTTTAGAGAGAACTGCCAAAACCAAACTGACATTTTGAAGGAGATTCTTCAACAACAACAATCTAAACTGATAGACATGGAAACATCACTTACTGATATCGATGGAAGACTCAGGGAGGAAGAATCTCAAGTTCAATATCTTACCCAACAAAACATCTGGCTTAGCAACAAACTTGATGATCTAGAAAATAGAGAGAGAAGGACAAACATAAGAATTTTTGGTCTCCTTGAAAAGGCAGAGAGTGAGAACATTATTTTATTTTTACATAACTGGCTTCCTGACGTTCTTGATTTAAAGGAATGTTTATCTAATGGAATTGAGAAAGCCCATTGAGCAATAGGAAAACTTATGCCTTCCTCACCTTCCACACCCCCCAGATCCATAGTTGTCAAATTTTTATCTTACTTGGACAAGGATCTCATTCTCAAATCAGCATGGAGGAAAAGTCCTTTAACCTATAAACAACACCAGATACGATTTGATAATGATTATTCCACAAGAGTACTGGAGCAGAGGAAGAAAGTCTGGCCATTGGTAAGACTGCTAAAACAAAACAAAATAAAAACCCATCTCATATACCCAGCAAAAATCAGAATTTTCTTTTCTAATGAAATTAAAACTTTCATCACTATTAAAGAAACGATCTCTTTGTCAAAAACAACAATATAGTTCCTAATCCTGATGAAATGGACTGGTCAAACTCCTCCACATTAAAGAGATCTCCTGAGAAAAACAGCTGGTCGGAAACGGGAAAAAAGAAGCAGAAACCAGACTCTAAATCATTTACTTCTTCCAAATCTCTCAAAGCGTCTACAAAAACATAGGTATTACTCTACTGAACATAGGAAAAGTATGTATTTCCACATTATAAATCTTCTTTAACAAATAATACACTAAATGCTTTATTAATGTTTTGTTATTCATATTTAGCACTTCTAGTTTTAGTAAATTGTTTCATCAAAACTCACACTCAGAGGGTTACACTTATTATAGTTTAGCTTTAGTTCACACACAAACCAATACACATCATTATAAAATGTTTTAAAATATAGTAATTGACTTAAAATACTGCATTGTGTTACTTCCTACATGATTTAATTATTTAGTATACACTTCAGGTAATGTTTTGGACTAACTCACTATTATTTTGTGATTGCTTAATTCAATTCTATCTAAAAATTAACCTTTTTCTGCATGGGGCACTGATAATTCAATGTAAAATGTTAACATTTCATATTTTAACGGTTTCTTATGAGTGCACATGCATACACCTTTTTTAAAGAATCTTGAGCACTTATGCATAACCTGGCACTCCTTCACACAGTTAATAATCAATGGCGCCAATTCTTTAAAACAGTAATACACTTCTGCGTCACTATAGTTAACTTAGGGAAAAACTACTCAATTTCTGTTGCTGCACATTCAAGATTCTATACTCCGTTCTATCTCTCCCCTCAATATGCAGCTAGTACATTGTTGTCTTGAAAGAAGAGTTTACAAGCTTTATGGGCACACCAGAAAATACAGACAGAAATCTTTACATGTCCTTGCAATCTCTTGTCTTTCAAGAGATGTAATTAGTGTGCCAGGTTTGCTAAATGCATCATTGAATGAATATACAGCTTGCATAATAAGGGCATTTCTGGCTGAATTTGGTTTGCTGGTTTGGGCAGGATTCTGTTGCAAGTGGTCTTGTAGATTGGGCAGTTAAACATTATTGGCAATGGGTGTGAGATCATGCTGCACATGTAGAGTGTATCGGAAAGCAAGGAGATGGCTCAAAGTGACTACAGCATTTCTCAACAGGTCTATATCATTTCATTGAAAACTCATTTCATTGAAGCTTAATTCATTGACACATATTCACTGAAAGCTCACTTCACTTAAAACCCAATTCACTAAAAGCACACTTCACTGAAAACCCATTTCACTGAAACTCATTTAATTGAAAAGTATATATGGCCTATTCCCCACTGTTGTGCGATCCTGGAGTTAGTATATAAAGTAAGGGAAGGTGTGGGGGCCCCCCCACATACATTGGTTATATGTTGTCCTCTGGAATAATTTTTTCATTACACTTGTAAGTATCCATCTGAATGCTTTAAAATATTTACAATATGTGAGGGTCTGTGCTCCCCACACCCCCCTTACTTTATATACTAACTCCAGGATCGCACAACAGTGGGGAAAAGACCATGAAATGATATAGACCCTTTCTCAACCCACATATAGTGCATTTAATGTACTGCTTCATCCTGTGGTCTACTTGTCAGTCTGATGAATGTCCGGGTGCTTTTGGAGATGAAACATTGAGTGGGAAGAAGGGGAGGGAAAGCAAACTGGTTTTCATTCACCTTCCAACGTTAGCATGTAGAAAAGGAATCAATAAAGAAAAAAAAGGAAACTGATAAGCAGTAACACAACACGCATTTACGTGACTAGCTCTGAGACAATTTTAAATGGAAAGTACATACTAGACAATCTAAACCCTGCATTCATGAGACTGTCTGAATCAATATTCTAACTTTCATTCTTGTATTAAAGATATTATACACAAAACCCACAATTCAATATACTGTACCTAATGATGAGTGCTTTTTGATGTTGGGACAGTAGTTCTAAAGTATTGGTATATGCATAACAGTTTACAGAGTTACTAACTTGGAAGTAGCACTTTGAAAAAAAAAAACAACAAGAAGTAATGTGCTAAGAGGGTTGTCTGGAGCCTTCTCCCTAATTAAGAAGCTAATGAGAAGAAAGTTAGTAAGAATGTTTTAAGTATTTCCTGTTAATCTTGAGGTAAAAAATGCTGGTAAGCTTAATTGTTGACATATACACCAAATGAAATATATAGGTTATTACTTTGATTTTTTCTTTTGAATTGGAACTAGCATTGTGCATAGTGCATTTATTGAATATTTTGGAGCATCTGTGCTGCAAAGACCCATACAACATGAAGTTAAAGTTTTGTTAATCTCCACATATTATGTTAACCTTCAGTTATGTTAATGAATGGGAAAGAGAGGCATTTGGAGGGAAAACTGTGATCTTATTTTGAATAAGAATACCTCAGACTTTAGTAAGACAAGGGCACAACTTAGGTAGAGTATAAAGTTTGTATACTGAGTTGTAAATACAAACATAACAATGGTCCTGTTATGCATTACCTTGGTAAATATATATGGGTTTGATAAACTTAATCTCACCAAAGAGTCTGATTTAAAGATCTGATGTTGGATGCTTCAATATTAACAAAAGGGGGGGCATTTTTAATGTATATATATATATATATATATATATATATATATATATATATATATATATATATATATATTCCACATAGACACCACTGGTGGGTGATACTGGAAATATCAGACATTTTATGTTAATGTCTCTAACCCTATATCTCATTACAGTCCAGATTTGGAATATGTAACTACAACCATTGAATAGAAGGACTAAGAAAGTTGAAATTTTCAAGCCTTCCTGCCATTGGCATGGATTAGATACCCCGATTATTATGATTATGTCAGTAAAGAGTTGGTTGGAAACATTTGAAAGGGGTAAGAAATGGTGTCAGTTCCCTGAATTAATAAAAATTAACTATAACAGGGTACATTATCTTTGCTTATTGAAAATTCTAACATGTATATGTGTTATATTTAAGTTAACAGCAGTACCGTACACTGTCAAGAGGATTAACTGGGAAAGCTTGACACTATATACTTAATCTATATTAATAAATACTTAGTAATAATTAGTATTAAAGTAGGTTGCTATATAACATATAAGTAGCTTAACATATATGTTTTTGTATAAAGCAATATTGTTAATAGCATTTAAGAATTACTTACATGAGTTGTATATAATATGTTATAGTTCATGTCTCATTATATAGAGATATACATTTGAGTTCTATTTTTCTTATATCCTCGCATATCAATTGTATGAACGTTTAATCATTTTCTTGTTATGCGCATTAACCATTTAATCTACATTAATAACTTATATTATTTGTTCTCTCGTATTCATATTGGAACTCAAGATCACATTGTTTGTCTTAATTTTGGATTGATGGTTAATCTGATGGAAAAATCAATATCCATCAGATTAGGGGTGACTTTCACTCCATGTATGAAAATACATTTTCTGATTACTTTATTATTTAAGAAACATATACTCAAGTATGAATTTTTATTTCTTACAATGGTTTGGCCTAAAATACAATATCATCACCATATTAACTTAGAAAGAGTAACATACTATTACACTCAATCTTATAACAACTTTAATAACACTATACAACATTCAGTCTTATATAATAATATTATTTAAACTACAATATAAACTAACTATTAAATGGAATTAACATTATTATCTTTAAATGTCAATGGATTAAATAATCCAAGGAAAAAGAAAATCTTTTAAAATAGATAAAAAAATGAACAAGGCACAAGTAATACTTTTATAAAAATCCCATTTTAAGACTAATGATAATTTCAGGTGGAATCCGCAGAATACACAATATTATCTCACTCATTATACAAGAAAAAAAAACAAGAGGCACAATAATACTATGGAAAAAAACATCACCATGCCACAAATTATATTTAACTATGAAGATAAGGAAGGATTATTGACCATAGTGCTAATAAAGTATAACAATAGAATCTGGACTTTAGCTAATGTTTACTTGTTTCCAGGTATAGGGATGACAACAGTTAGAAAACACATATATCTAATAAACAGAACACAAAAAGGCATTCTAATTATAGGAGGAGATTTTAACTGCATTCTAGATAACTCTGAGACCTCAAACAATAGACCCATTTGTGTTTCTCCAACAGGGAAAGCTCTCAAAAACTGGACGGACAACCTAAAATTGATTGACACCTACACATACAAAGAAAATACCTCTTTATTATACTCACATAGAGATTACAGATTAAATACGCAAACTAGAATTGATAAATTATACATATCTCAAGATCTAAACATGAAGGTAATAAACTTCACCATTTCCCCATGCCCTCTATCAGATCACAGTTCTCTCATTCTTAAACTTGAATCAAATCCTAAAAGACTAAATCTAATAACCAGAATCCCTGCTTATACTACTAACATAAAACAATTGAAACCATGGTTATATGAAGAAATAACATTTTTTTCTAGAAACCAGTAATTCAGAAGACATAAATATAGTAACTCTATGGGATACATTAAAAGCATATTTATACAACAAAACACTTTCCTGGTACAAAAACAAAATGAAAGAGCGGGAATCAGAATTACAAACATACAAAAACAATTAATCAATATAAATCTAGATAATTTAACTGATACTGTCACAAAGAGAAGAAGTATAGATCAGCTAAATAAAAAAATAGAATGAAATATTAACTCACAAGACCAATTTAGCTTTAGAAAAATTGAAAATTAACTCATAGTCAGTGTCACCTAAACATTTTCAGAACATATCAATGAGAATTAAAAAACAATCCATGGAAAATAGCATCACAAAAATTCTACATGAAGGGAAAAATAACAAAGCAGTCTCAGACATTAGTGATATTCTTGAAGTATTTAAATACCACTATTCTGATTTACAAACTCGTGAATTTTGAAACACAAATGCATTAAATATAGATGCAAATTTAATCAACCTAAATAAATTACCTGAGAAAGTGAAACTAGATTTGCAACAACAAATTTCATTAAAAGAAATAGTTGATAGAATCAAACAAAGTAAAAACAATAAAGCCCCCAGAATAGATGGGATTATAAATGAAATATACAAATTATTACCTACATCTGCCTTAAATTTACTTCATAATGCTTTAAATGCAATACATTCTCAATACATGATTCCTCCCTCCTGGAAATACTCTTTAATCACTCCTATTCTAAAAGAAAACAAAAATAACATTTTATGTAGCTCATATAGACCTATTTCCTCTTTAATAATGATTACAAAATCTTTACATCAATTCTAGTAAACAGGATAAAGAAATCCATATCAAATATGATACACGAAGACCAGACAGGCTTCATTTATAACAGACAAACACATGACAACATTTACAGGATTTTCACTCTTATAGACCTCATTAATAGAGATAATAAAGAGGCTCTTATAATTGCTTTAGATATTGAAAAAGCGTTTGACACGTTACAATGGGATTTTCTTTTGAATAACTAGAAATATTTGATTTTCCTTCTCAATTTATACATTTAATAAAAAACTTATATAGTAATAATCTTGCTTATGTTAAACTTGGACCCTTCACTTCGGAAGCCATAAAAATCACAATCACAAAAGGAACCAAGCAGTTTGTCCTATATCTCCTATTTTATTCGCCCTAGCTATAGAAATATTTGCAATTATGATCCGCCAATCTTCAAAGATAAAGGGTATTGAAATACATGGACAATTCAACTCCAAAATCATGTTTTTTGAAGATGATATTCTCCTAGCGCTAACAACTGAGGAAGAATCTCTTAAAGAATTAGATAAACTAACTACAAAATTTTATACTAATTCAGGATTAAGAATAAGTAACAAAAAGTCTAGATATATGCTTTTAAATAAGAAACATAACTCACATTTGAATACAAACCAAATAATTGGTACATTATTGTCATTCATAAATTATGTAGGAATAACCTTATGTGATAACATAGATACAACCTTAACTATGAATTATATTAACACATTATCTAGCATAAAAAATTAACAGAAAAATGGAATAAGATCTTTTTAAAATTTGAAAATAGACTACATTTAATAAAAATTACTTTACTTCCTAAAATCAATTATATTGCTCAGGTCATTCATATTCTTCCTAATAAAAGGATATTAAAAGACTTTAACAACATTTTATTAAAATGTATATGGTTACTAAAAGAAATTCTATAGCTTTCCAAAATCACATTAGACTATGGGATCTAGGGGAATAATCTTTCCAGATCTTAAAGCTTATATTATAGCAGCTGCTATTAAATTAGTCATTAATTGGTTTGACCCAAATTTCTCATCTGCCTGGAAATCCCTTCATACCATCATCTTTCTTCATGAAAATAAATTAGCAGGTAATCTCTTAATAGATAACCACAAGCTTTCACTATGGTACATAATAGGTATTAATATCCAATATAATATTGTAAAACCTATTAAAGTAAACTTGATAAATGACATGTATAGAACTATAAGATCCTTTATAAATTCAAATCTTGATGTAAAACGTTGGTGGGAATTATTAATTCCTTTTAAAATTTCTAAAAACTACACTAACAGAATTCATATGAATGTATTCTAAGATTGGGAATCAAAACAATTCATCTGTTGGCAACATTGTTTAAGAAAATTATCAGTGCTACATGCTCATGAAATAAAAAAAATAGTTATAATATTCCAGACACAGACTGGATTATTTTAAATAGTATCTTATCTCACACCCAAGATCTTTGTACAATAATAAATAACTCTTCATTTAAAACTATACCTAAGTTGATTTTTCATCTACAAGATTTGATATACAATAATCAAAGCTGGCCTAATTTAACCTCTAATATATATAACATTTTAATAAAATATAAAACTTTTCCCAAACAGAAATTTTGGGAATTTATCAATAAAGATCAAATATTAAACTTGTCCTCTGAAACCAAATGTAACCTGTTATATTCTGTGAGATTAACTTCTAATCTCCAAGTGTGGAAAATCTTCACATGGAAATTTCTACACAGAGCTTTCTATACTCCTAATAAAGTCGCTAAAATGCAATCGTCTAGTTCCATTATTTGTTGGAGATGTTCTAGGGAATGTTCAGCTGATGTGGAGCATATTATTTATGATTGTATTAAAATCAACAAATACTGGATAGAAATAGGTAAATTTTGCCAAGCCATATTCTCAGATACATTCATTTTATCCAAATCTCTAATTTTACTAAATGTAAATGTTATGAACAACATGAAAAAAGCAATTTGTACCTTCTTCTAACTATCTTAGTGGCAAGAAAATGTTTGACACGAAAATGGAAATCATCTGAACCACCTTACATTGAAAATGTTCTATTATTATTACTAGAATCAGCTTACATGGAAATAAAAGTCAAAGAAACAAGAATCTTTCCCAGGAAATGGATGGAAAATCCTTGGACTAAAGTCATTGACTTTATTGAAACTCTAAGAAATAACGTACCATCTAAAATTTGGCTGAATGTTTATAATCACTCTGTTTATTTGATATATGAAAAGATCTATTGTCTCTTTCTACATGGAAATCTTTTTTTCATATTAGGCCAATTGTATATACTGTATATAGTTATTCATTTAAACTTACATTAGATTGTTTGCAATATACATGTGTTTAAATTTAATAAAAATATTTGAACAAAAAAAAGAAGGTAATTAAACAGACAGGACCAGGTGATCAGTCCCTTGATGACTGGTGGTATAATAAAGTGACATGTTTATTGATGAATCATGTTACTGTCAATATACAATTCTGTACCCAAATACATTTCACATTATATTAATGAAATTATCTTTCAGAAACAAATTGTGTAATAGCAAGGCCAGATTCAATAGATAGAACCTGTTATCGTACTATGAAAGTGTGGCCTACAATTATTGATAACTGCTAAAAGTTTAAGCCTGTATTTAATCTTGTGATATTGTAATTGTAACTTAGCCATCTGTGTTTGCTGCCCAAATTTTCAACATGTCATGTAAGCAACCGCATGTGACAAACTATGGCTCTGTCATCCATTGATTCTGTTTAAAAGCTATTACATAGTTGCTGAAAAACTTACCATCATTAGAGGTGGAGCTGTACACCAAGAATGACTTGAGACATTATGCAGTCTGTGATATGAGTATCCTGAAATATTAATACAAATTTATTTATCTGATTAAATCTTATATGACAAATCCCTGCTCAAAACATCCGATGTACTGGATTGTATATAGTATAGGGTGTATGGAAATCTACTTGCATTTATTTGCCAAGCTCCCCTTTTGAGTGCCCTCCAGCTGACCTTTAGTTGCTTGGCTGTACCATTTTACCTTGAATGTCCTATTTATATTTATTTGCCGTGATCACAAAATTTAAATCAGGATAATAGAATAAATATCTTAAAAAGTGAAATAGTCAGGGTTTACTGCAAAGTATTAAAATTATGGAAATAACGTTATTCACTGCCACGAAGGAACCTTCAACGGTACACATAACATGGACTTCACTGATGGCCTGGGGTAGCAGTATAGTAGACAGGAAGACTGTCAGAGTACTTAAAAGACATGTTGTCTGCTCTCTGTTCTTGTGGGAAAATGGGTCAGCATTGCTTATGCTGGCTGATAAACACAGCATTAAGCACTTGCACAGTGCTGCTGGAAGATCGATTAATGAATATGCATGCTTTATCCATGCATATCTCTTCAAGATCTTCATTCAGGGGAATGGGGGGGGATCCAAATCTGTCCCTCTCAGTCTAGTAAATTTGAAATGTAAAACTTAATATTTTATGCGCAAGGGAGTAAGAATGGGATAAAATAGTCAGTGGGTTATGCAAGAAAAGTGAGAGCCAAGGAAAAAAGTGCTGCATGGGTTAAATGTCCTAGAAGGTAAGAAATCCATAGAACTGCCAAAAATGGATAAAAAATGTGGTGTAAAAACAGAACCATGTTAGGCGCTTTCTCAGTTTCATCTGGTCCCTCCACCATCAGTCTCCAATGCTCATCTCCTGTTCCTTTCCTTATAGGAGAACAGCGCCATCACTACAGCATTCCTCTACCTCCACATTACCTTCTAACTTCTCACTACTTAATTCAGAGACCATTTACTGTAGGCTCACAGGCCTCCTAACTTCTCACTACTTTGTTCAGAGACCATTTACTGTAGGCTCAAAGGCCTCCTAACTTCTCACTATTTTGTTTAAACACTATTTACTGTAGGCTCACAGGCCTCCTAACTTCTCACTACTTTGTTCAGAGACCATTTACTGTAGGCTCAAAGGCCTCCTAACTTCTCACTATTTCATTTAAACACCATTTACTGTAGGGTCAAAGTAGTTCAGTGGGACTTTAGCACTATAATAGCAGTACACTACAGCTGGAATTCTTACCTGAATGGGTATGTATCTTGAGGACAGTGCAGTATCAATACTGATGGAAACTCTTCACATTTGATGCATTGAGGTAAATCCCATCTGGTACAGTATGCCTTTTCAGAGGCCATATAAATTTCCTTATTCTGCCCATTCATTCTGTAAGCTGACATTGTCAGTAAGCCTATACATCTATCATATAAATAGCAATCCCTCTATGTTATCCAGCTGATCTGATACTATTTAGAGACAAATTGGGATCTGTACCTTCATTAATTTCCTTTCTCAGTCCAGCCTTCTTCTCCTGGACATACCTCATTTACTTTTCATGAATACAATCACTAAATCACATTGTCAGCTGCACATATTAACAGTAGGCTGCCTTCTTTTCCATTTCTTGTTGTATTACATGAAGTATCTGCTTTCCATTAAACCTATGGCCATGGCAAGCAATGTCTGTTTTAATTGCCTTCAGGCTGATTACATCTCTTCATAACTGCTGTCTTGTATTGAAGATATGCCATTTTTTACAAGTTCCTTTAAGATAAATATTTCATTCCCTAGATTATTTGTTTGTTTGTGTCTTTCGGCTTTTCCTGGTTAGGGGTCGCCACAGCAGAACTCCGGTCCGCTAATGATTGGCAGTAGAGTTTTATGTGCTGGCTTGCCGGGCCTAATGCACAACCTTCAACGAAGGAATGCCTGTTCACGCATGTCGCCACACAGAAGACGCTCTAACTGAGAATCGAATGGGCAATGTCTAACTGTGAGGCAACAACGCTACCGCAGCACCACCACCACAGTATATTCATTCTCTAGATTATAATCTTCCTTATTAGCATGTCTAAGGCAGCCAGTTTCAAACTATTGAAGTCAAACAGAATACTAACTTGGCAAGGACTTTAAGTTACTTGAATACAGAAGGGATCCCAGTTGATTTCTGTTTTGTATGCATCTCACCTGATATATCGCTAAGCATACCTCCACACTTAGGCAGTTGTTGGTAATTGTGCATTCTGCTCACTGCTCTGTAGGGGGCAGTAGTAAGGCAAAAAGTATACTGTCATATATTCAACTGACACCTTTTCTCCAGAAGGTTATGGAGAAGGTTTTGCCTATAACAGTGCTATAGCCACAGGCAAAGCTGAACCAATTCTCTACCTAGGAAATTGTGATCTTATGTAGTATCAAGGTTATGAGTGTAAATATGTTTGTGGTTTCTTCATTTAAAGTGATGAAAATATTCAGATACCTTTATGGGTCTGTCTGTGCTTAACAGTTCATGTACAAAGCCATGGTGTGTTGTACCCGGAACACGTTCTTATCAGGAATCATCTCTGGCTGAGTGGATTGTAGGGGTATTCTAAGCAGTGCAATCTTTTATGTATATCTTGTTTCTAATAGCTTGGTCTTGGCTATGATACACAGTTACTTTATAAAATAGACTCAGGCATACTCTATATCTTTCAGGGGCACTAAAATTAATTCTCAGTCAGCATCTTCAGGAACAGAATGCCTAGAAATCTGCAATGTAACATAAACTTAACTAATCAATCTGGAGTGTATGTGTCAGTTAACTAAAATGGAGTGCCATATTATCTTATTTAAGAGGTACTTGAATTCCCAGTGCATTTGCAATGTGACTGCTCAGTGCTGAAGATGCACATCTCTCTGTTCTGTGGTTCTAATCCATATTTACGTTCTGAGTACAATTTGCATGCCTTTCATGCCTTTCCCATTGATTTTCAAACAAACAAGCTATCTATCTATGTATCTATCTATCTATCTATCTATCTATCTATCTATCTATCTATCTATCTATCTATCTATCTATCTATCTATCTGTCTATCTATCTATATCTATCTATCTATCTCTATATCTATCTATCCATCTATCTATATAAATATCTATCTATCTAAATATCTATCTGTCTATCTAAATATCTATCTATCTATCTATCTATCTATCTATCTATCTATCTATCTATCTATCTATCTATCTATGTAATGTGCTATAACACACAGTTATCCCACACCAAAGTCCATAAACAAGAGCTCTGCCAGTCCCCCATTAGCAAATGTTAGTGAGGGCTATCAGACTCCTATGTTCAGTTCTAAATGGAAAATCAGGCTTACAAAGCCTCAACACATTGGGGTTTTACATGGATAATTTATGTCATTGTAAAACCCTCAACGCATTGGAATATCTCACTGAAATCACAAAACTGGCAGTGCTGAACTATAAGGAAGGATTTGTGCAGGAGCGGTGTTGCAAAATAAAAGGAGCCAGTGCTTGAAGGGCCTCCCAGCCCCTAGCAACTACAGATGGTACCTCACAATTCAACCACCTCACAACTCAATTATTTTGCAGTTCAACTGGACTTCTGGCCACCTGGGCATCCCACAATTTAACCAGAAAAGGAGGCTGGAAAGTTGTTCATTGTTTTCTGTTGTTGTTGTGTTGTTTATGTGGTGCAGTTGTTTCTTTTAAGTGTTGTGAAGGCGTGAAGGAATGGGGCCAAAGAAGTGTGATACTGGCAGGGAAAATAAGTGGCTGAGGATTGATAAGAAAGAAATCATAGGTAACATTGTGGGAGGAGGTAAAATACAATGAATAACAGAACAGTATGGCATGCCTAGGTCTACAGTCTCAACATTTTAGAAAAATATAGACAACATTATGGGCGCTAACACATCAAAAGGAGCAACAAAGATTTTGGACAAACACAGAAAGACAATTCATGAAGATATGGAGAAGATGCTTCTTGATCCAGTAACTCAGAACATGACCTGTGAGAAAGCAAAGCTAATTTTTGAAAACCTACAAAAAAACTCCAGGAAGTTGCTCACACCAAACAGAAGAATTTAAATCAAGTAGGGGATGGTTCCACAGATTTAAAAAAAAAGTGGCATCCACAGTGTTCTGAGACAAGGGCTGGCAGCTAGTACTGACAAGGAAGGTGCATAGACTTTTCTCATGGAATTTGAAGAATTGATACAGAGAGAAGGCTTTCTGTCAGAACAGATTTTTAATTGCGATGAAACAGGACTTTTCGTGAAGAGATTACCAAGTAGGACTTGCATAAGCCCATGAAAGGCTCACACTCCTAACAGCAAACACCAGTGGAGACTTCAAGATGAAGTCTCTGCTGGTATATCACTCAGAAAATCCAAGATGCTTTGGAAAAAAGATTATAAAATCAAAACTATCTGTAATGTGGAAATTAAACACCAAAGCTTGGGTAGACCAGTCAATTTTCAAGGATTGGATGTTTGAGGAGTTTGCTGCAAGTGTCAAGAAATACCTGACAGAGAAGAATTTGCCAATGAAAGCTATTCTGCTTCTGGATAATGTCTCTTCCCACCCATGAGAGTTAGAGGAAATTCTTCAGACTATAATTTCATCAAGGTTCAGTTACTGCCTCCCAACACAACTTCTTTCATTCAGCCTATAGATCAACAAGTCAATGCTTGCTTCAAGAATCTCTACAGAAAAGCACTCTTTTCAAGGCCCTTTGATGTGACCCATTCTTCAGATACAACACTGAAGGAATTCTGGAAGACTGAGTTCAACATTCGTCATGCCAAATCATTCATCAAAAGGGCCTGGGATGAAGAGTCACAGAAAGCCCTTCATGCAGCCTGATGGAAACTGGTTCCTTCCTTTATCCAGGGCAAAATTGTGGCTGAAGCAGCTGAAGTGCTGCAGGACATCATTTCCACAGCAGATCACCTGGACATGGGGAGGTGGATAAGGTGGATGTGGAGGAGCTGCTACATGACCATGACCACGAGCTCACAATGAAGAAACTTGCAGCACTTTGCAATGAGCAGTTCAAAGAAAAATCAAGGGAAATGCCTTCTGAAGATGAGGACTCCTGGGAAAAAGGACCTATGCCAACAGTTGCATTAAAGAGCTTTCATCCAACTGGGAGAAGGTGCAGGCTATGGTGTTGGAGTGGCACCCCAACACAGGTGATATCAACAGGATGATGGACATGTTTAACAGCACAATCGTGCACCACGTCAAGACTATCCTGAAAAAAGAGGGACAGACAAGTCACCATGGACACATTTTTTTTCACCTACAGCTGCCGAAAAACAGAGGGAACAGGCAGGACAGTATGAAGAAGACTCTCCTTACAACAACTAAACTCTGTAAATGGTGTCGATATGATGACTCATGTTCAGTTTTTGGCATGGACACTGGTGGGGCTGTGCAGAAAGAATGGGCACAGGTGTATGATGCCGACTCACCTGAATGAATGAGCCAAGTAGGGGAGCCACTGAAGTCTTGGAGAGGGATTAAAAAACAGACACACCAGTATACACTGTATTGTGTGTTATTATTTCTTTTGGGGGTGTGGATAGGAAACTGTTGTAAGATGTTTTAAGTTATATGTTTTATCACATTAAAGTGAACTAAATAAAACATTAATCATAATCAGAGACAACAGATATTCATTTCATGACTGCTGTTTCACAATGATGTAATACGCATCTATTAGCTGGACAGGAAACATGTTAGCCTGCATTCTTAGATGTATTTAACATCAAATAAATTTGTATGTGAAATGTGAGCCATAGTTTTAGGAATGTACAGTAATCCTCCATTCCTCCTCCGCATCCTCTCCTCTATTTACGAGATGCTCTACACTTCAAATCATGGTGAGCTACATTGTTTTTAAAATTTTATAGAGTATTTTTTAATTTTGTTTGGGCCAGGAACAAATTAAATAATTTTCTATGCATTTGTATGGGAAATGTCATCTCACACGTCAGCCATTTTGCAAATCAGCCACCATTCCGGAACAAATTATGGTTGAATTGTGAGGTACCACCTGTACATATTTCCATGATATTGTACATAGTGATTTTCCCCTGATATTCAGTTGGGATGATTCATGGAATTATCATGTAGATAAATTTAGTATCAGAGACCTTAGATAGACCTGTCACATACCTGTCTTGACAGTTGGATGCTGAGAATAAAAGCACAACAGACTTGTTACCTGTCATACATACATTTTCCCATCCAGTTTATGGGCAGCTGTGCTATGCAATATGGCATATGGGATATACAGTTCCACCTGTATAACAACACCAGTACTACAGGCAGGCTGAATGCCCACATAACCACTGCTGTCATACAGGTGGAATTGTAACACCAGACAGCTTCATGGAGAAGCAGTGGATCTGCCAAGGCCTTGGCTATGCCAGAAATGGGAAATGAGATCAACTACCATATAATATTTCAGAATCTTATTACCCACTCCTGATATAATGAGACTCCTTAGTACCTAGGACTTGCAATTCCCCACCAAGTATGAAGTGATATCCAAGGATAGGGTTATAATTTGGAATCAGGGTAATGAAGCAGATGGGGAGACTGTCCACTATGACCTTTTTGAAATCAGTCTGTATACTTGCCTAATGAAAGAAGGAAATAGACTATCTAGTGTGACTTTTATATACATTTAACATCCTCCCATTTGTCCCTCTCACGATTGCTCTACCTAATACAGGTGCTCTGTCCACCACTCATTCTGGTAGCCCATGTCGTGGTTTCAGAACCCACACTTTGAAGAAGTATTTTCACAGGCGCAGGAGCAGTTGTACCCTAAAAATTACTGGATTATCTTTTTCCTTGTGCTGTCATTCCTATGTAGGGCAATAATTTCATATTTTCCCAACTATATTCTGTGCACTTACTTCTTAATCCCTTATCTTTTCTGGTCTCTAGTAGGAAGACTGACAGCTCCTATAGTCTCAAAATGTACTGTTCCCTCCATCCCACATACCATTCTAATAACTGCAATGTGATTATTCCAGCAGCATGCCCCCCCTTCTCTCACTCTCTCTATCTTCCCTTCTGTGACCTCCAGAACTGTCTATAATACTCAGTATGTGACCTGACCAGGGACTGGTAACATGGTATCATTATCTTTCTGATACGAGAGACTATCCTTGCGTGATGAACCACAAAAAATGTATAATCATGACACATCAGTCTACTTCATCTCCTTTTCCTGATTTTTTTGTAGTCAGCTTTACTCACCAGGAAATTCTTCATGCTAGGGCTGCCATTGCTCATGTGCAAAACTTTGCAATTGCCTGTGCAGCATTGCGGCTGCCATTTTGCTGCCAACTAGGTCAGCATTATCAAGTCATTAGACTCTTAATACAATCTTCATCTGCTTCAAGCAGCTCTGCGCTGTCACTGTAGAGAGTGAACCTGTGCTCTTTTCTGTTAGCCAGACACACTAAGGAGGAACTAATGTAAGACCATTTACTTTGGTACTTAACTGTTTGCTTTTTCATTTTTTTATTTCTGACACTGTCCTTCTCACCAGTACCTTTCACATCCTTTATTTCTGACACTGTCCTTCTCACCAGTACCTTTCACATCCTTTATTTCTGGCACTGTCCTTCTCACCAGTACCTTTCACATCCTTTATTTCTGGCACTGTCCTTCTAACTACTATCCTATATGTCCTTTCCTTCATCCATGCAATGGTCCAGATGTCCTTCATGGATGCATCTGCAGTCATAACAACTGGGTTGTCCTGTCGTCAGGCAGCCCTTCGGTCGGCTTTCAAAAGTCGGGTCGTCCGGTGAAAGATCACGCACTTCACGTCATCACCTCTGCTGCAGGGTCTTTCGGTTGCAAGTATCAGGCCATTCCATTTTCTTCTCTTCTTTTTCGGCGGAAGCCTCCGCTACAGAAGTTAAGTGACAAGTCGGGGTCAGATCCTACAATCTAACTACGAATGGAACTTCCAAAGCTATAAAAGCTAAGCTACCACTCTTTCTTCATTCCTTGCCCAGCTTTGTCATCTCAAAGTCAATAACTGTTTAACAAACTTCACACAAACAAATCAATATTCTCTCTTTCTTACTGGTTTGCCTTTGTTTTAGGCCCAGTCCTCCCAGTAGCGCCTGTGCAACCCTGTGTTTCTTTCAACCTGGGCGTCGCTTAGAGGAAGGTGGGTTTGCTTTCGCAGTTTTAGGGCTCTGAATTTCACCCGTTGCTATTTTCGACCCCCCAATTAAAAATTGCCAAATAAAAAGGAAAACTGACCGGCCGCGTCCGGTTCCGCCGCGCGAAACCAATCAGTTTTGAAAACACCATGTCGGTTTCGCTTTCAACTGAACGAAAAAAAGCTGAAGTACACCGAATCAATGAATGACTACTACTACCTACCTTTTCCCTTACCTGAATTTCGGCCTCATTTATTTTAATGTATACTTTACTATTATCAGTGACTTATCAGACACCATGTCTTTGCCTTCTCTCTGCTGGCTAACGCCTAGGTGCCCTGCAGCCATGTCTCCCATGTCTATTAAGGCGAAGCTACCGGCAAGAAAAGCTACTAAGTGTATGCCCCCCTCAACCAGGCCCACTTCTAGTTCACCCTGGCTTACGCGAAGTGCTTAGACTGAATATCTAATTAGGGGAGGAATGGGGATCTCAACCTCCCCCAGACAGGGCCCAGAAAGCCCAGAAGAGGACAGAGACTGCGAGCCTGAGTCCCTTGTGTCCTCTGATGATAGTATGGAAGACTCAGATGTACTTTCCTTGGCCTCAGTACTACACCAAAACCTTTTAGTTTTTGTAGCAGCAGTCCATGCAGTTCTGTGTTAAATATCTTGGATAAGGCCAGATAAACCAAACTTACAGACATTTTCCTATGAAATTCCCATGTAATTTAATCATAAAATTTAAACATCTCATTGGCAGCTCCTTCTGGATGTCAGTCCATGTTCATTATTATTATGGAGATTGTTGATTCTAATAAAGCAACCAGCTTTTCCCACAGAATTTGCTCCAATGTTTTTCTTGCAACACTTCAATGTTCTTGCCACTGGTGCTAGCTTAACAAGCCTGAAGTTCACCAGTTTTTTTTCAGCACCCCCCCCCCATAAAATGGCACTTCTTTTCTGTTTTCTAGGCCCCAGACTCTTCTGAACTGGCCTGTGATCTGTTCAAGTTATCAATGAATGGATCTACAGTAGAAAGTTGATTATCTGAACTAATTAGGACCAAGGGTAGTTCGGATAATCAAACTGTTTGGATAATCAAACATACATTGAACCGGATAAAAAAAACTTCTAAAATCTTGTTTTTTCTGCATGCATGGAATACATCCAGTGGACAATAAAGAATATTTTTAACACACGAATGGGCTGCAAGATTAAAAAACACACACAAGTGAATACATGTCATTTTTACATATTCAGACTTTATGAGTTTTCCTACTGGAAAACTTTGGAAGGCTGCGTTCGGATAATTGATGTTTTGGATAATCAATGTCAGATAATAAACCCTCTACTGTATTTGTGCACTGGATGGAGTGGGGTGGACATTGAAAGTCAGCTTATCTGGTCATTTTGCCTTATAATCCCATAAGGCTACCAGTTCCCTCACCACCTCTTCTGTCTCTGTCCTTGTTTCCACCGACTGCTCTCCTCACTCCGCACTGCCACCCTCTTTTGAAGGCATACTCCACTTACGTTTCTTCACGAAAAATGATGCAAGTTATTTATTTTTTTATCAGCTTTGCATTTTCATACTGTTTATAAGTTCTTTCTCATCATCAATCTATATGGACACAAATGTTTCTCCCTAGTCTGTGTTACATACATATAAAATGGTTTTCTTTCCCTTCCTGACCTCTTCTAGCGACTACCTTTTGACTTGCAGATCTGACACCCTTCTGCTTGCCCCTTGCACTGTGACTTCTTCACCTTCTGACCTGTGGCCTTTCACCTCTTGTTTCCCAATCTTTTGCCATCATTTCTAGCCTTACAATCCTATATAGTCACATCAACTTCTCATTTTTTTGCACTTGTTCAATTTGTTCCCCAAATCCTGGTCTGTAGCCCTGAGTACTTCATCTCTCAATCAGGTTTATAGCTTTTTCATTCCCTTTGTTTGTTTCATACTGGCAGCTCTTTTTGGAAAAATATACATATCTTTCCCTTATCTAATGCATTAACATTTTATATCACTTTCTTTTGGTCTGTATTTTTCCATCTTCCACTCTAAACCACAAAGTGACATAATCATTTCAGGGCTGCACCTTCAGCTGATATGCCTAATACCAAAACCGTTATCAGGATTCTGTTATTTCTGGTACCACCCTGAAAAAAATTGTCTGAACTCCTCATTGCCCAAGACTTCAGGCACCTTCATGTCTCTATCTACAATGGAGCTTTGACTCTCCTAGTCTACTCCTGACATATTCTGATAGCTCATGCATATAACCCTTTTCCTCCCATCCAACTCCTTTGTTTCACATTTTTTCTAATTCTAAATTAATCTATCTTTAGTCACACTCAAGGCTGTGTTTAATTAATTAAGGCTGTGATTCATAAGGCAGTTGTTATCTCAGTAAAGTATCACAAACATTGTGTGCGGGCATTTAGTATATCTAGTGAATCAGCACTGCTGCTAATGCAAGAGATGTCAAATAAATCAACACTGGTTTGACTTACAAATACAGTAGCACTTTGAAGTCAGGCCAGATTATTCCATCATCGTCATTAACAACAAAGATATTTATGTAACAAGAATTATTTTGAATAAAACATTTTAATTATGAATGTTTACATAGCAAACATATATTTAAACATAAAATGTGCAACTACACACGTACTTTTAAAGGTTTGAGAGGAAACATTAAAAATTTGTTCTGAAGCAATTTAAGGCTCACCAGCTAAAATTTATGGAAAAAATAGTGCATGTCATTTCACAGAACATTACAGGTACAATACAGCAGGTATCGAAATCAAGTCTTAAGGAATACAGTCACATCTGAATGCTAAAATTAAATGCTGTATGTCATTTAAATTGAAAAAACTTTAACGAATTCCTTAATATAACTGGTAGTTGTTCAACCAATAATCAGCAGGTACA
Source organism: Protopterus annectens (assembly GCF_019279795.1). Classification (NCBI taxonomy): domain Eukaryota; kingdom Metazoa; phylum Chordata; order Ceratodontiformes; family Protopteridae; genus Protopterus; species Protopterus annectens. The sequence goes on along the minus strand of NC_056745.1, from coordinate 170,386,999 downwards.
GTAAATTACTACTTTTTTACATAACTATACCTGAATCAAGTATTTAATTTCATACAGTGATAACAATACTGTGGTAATGAAGGATTGCACAGGTACTTAGAGTTGAAGAGGTATAACAGAAGCAAGTGTATATCCTTTAAATATATTTGTGCTGATAGCTATCAGGTGTGTGTTTTGGAACACAGTGGGGGTGTGTAAGACTATAAAACTAGTTGTCTGGGATTTTTACAAAGTGCATTGTACTGGGCTGTACAGATTGTCTAAGATGACACTGTATTATGGGATTCTTTCCAACTATGCATGTTAAAGTATTTTCTACATAGTGGGTATGGGGTTAAAGGAATGGCAATCTTCCTCTGGCACAGTGTAGCAAAGAACAGTGCAGGTCAAGGGGCAAAATAGACAGCATACTGCACTATCCCTTAAATCAGAGCAGGCAATATCAAAGCTCAGTTATGACAGCCAACAAGAGCATAATTTGTAATAGATTACTGTATAGTTGAATGTCTGCCATTTCTAGTTCTTTATATATACTTTCAGCCAAGCAATGAATTCTGCTACCAAATGTCATCACTGTGTTAAAGAAAATTATATGGATAACTATGTCTCCCTCCTTCAATAATGCTGTAGGTCCAATCAGATTTGTATCACTATCTGTAACACCTTGGCATGAGAATTTGCACCAAACTTTAAGTCTTTGTTTGTTTATATGGCTTCTGTAACAGTCATTTGTGTAGTCTAGATGCTTAGTAACATTTTATCCATGCAGAAGAATGATTTGGCATCTTTGCATGACCATGCGCATGCATCTCTTTATCAATCAACAGTCGGTACTCTTGCTAAGTTGTTCATTGTGATATTAAGGGAGGTGTCTCCTGATTTGAAAATGTGTAGATAGGTTTGCTAATAAAATATAATTCTGCTGATCATTTGATACTCTTTTTGCCTCAAGACAAATGAATTGTGATGTCCTTTATTCAAAATGGTTGACCTTGAGATTAATTCGGTCCTTAATTTGTTCAGAACTGCAGTGCATATTCTGCTGTGAACCATCTGCTGGAAGAAACTGTGGCAAGATTCAATATGATGTACCATATTACATCACTTAGTCAGTATTTCTGTTAGCCTTATTCTTCAATTAGTGAAATATAATGAGAGACTGCAGGGAGAAGAAGTCAGTGGCATATCAATAAACCTGCTAAGGTACATAGATGACCTGCTGATGAATCTACAAGCCTGATCTCCTCCTCATTAATCCTTAAGGAATTCATGGGAGTGAACTGGTGCTATGGGAACCTTTCCAGTCATAAACATAAGCATGGTAACACTACTGCCAAATACTGTACCGCTGAGTCAACATGATGAATATTTCAAGTAGAGTTCCAATAGCATTAATATTAGTGGATTTATTTGCGGGGATCCAGTCAAGTGTTGTTTCCCTTTTTGGGAAGTTGAGAGAAACCAAAGAGATTCAGGTCTGGTGAATTTATGCTTGTTTGTTTCCAATCAATGTTTAAATCACATATGATTAAAGTTTCTTCATTTACATTACTGTGTGAACTGTGCAGAATTTCTTCTAGTGTGACTAGATTGTTTCCAGGTAGATGTAAAGGCCTATTAAGCAGGTGGTTTTGCTATTGCTGAGTTTTAGATAGGTGGCTAGAACCTTTGCATTATGAAATTGTTGAAGATTAGGAGGATATTGGTTTAGTTCTAATGAGTTTTGAAAATAACTGCTATTCCACCACCTCATTTTTCCAATCTGTCAAGTCTAGTCATATTTTGACAACTTACAGAATTAAAGTTATCAAGGCTTTACTATGTTTAGGCAATTCAGATCCTGTATCTAAGCTAAACAAAATAATTTCCTTAGTTGCACCCATTTGCTCACCCAATATGTCTGACAGGGTATTCTGTAAGGAAATTTTAAAGTCTGCCAGCTCATTGCACTCACAAAACATATGTTCCAGTTTCCTCTTTCTTCCCTATCACACCTAAAATGTTTTCCATCTACCAGAGAAAAAATCTTTGGAGTCTTCTTGGGGTATAAAAATATCTGTGCAAAGACTTCCAAACAAGATCATAGACCTTCTAGACTTTGTTGCATATTTGGGAGTGATAAATATGCCCTCCCACTGTTTTGTTATGAAATGCTTTTCCAATTTCTCTTCCCAATCTTTTCTAACCTCCTCTCATTGGTTCCAATAACTACTGTCCAATATTTTATATACCCTATAAATTATCTCTTTTTTAACAGCAGCTTTTGTTCTATATTCAACTAAAAACGTTACCAGAGCAGGTCTATCACTTAAGGTTCCGTTAACCCTTTCTCTTTATCTATACTGTGATATTAATCAATGATAGGGAATGCAGTCCCTAGCCTGCAGTGTAACTGCCTTCTTGGCATCATCCCATTCTGTTACCTTTCCCTCTCTAGTTATTTGCTCCCAATACCTTGGTTCCTTTGTCAGTTTTCCCCAGTAAATTCCACCCTCTTGCCTATTATCTGTACCCTTAATTGCTATTGGCAAAAATCTCAGTTCTCCATTCTCACATTGGCTTAGTTCTTTGACTACTTTCTGCTGCTTAATTAATATAATATTAGTATGGCTGTTTTTCTTCTTAAGGATCTCCACCCAAAATTCCATTCTCTCCTTATTTCTTAAATTTCCCCTTCTTCATTATCATCCCTTTCCACTTTGAATTATAGCTCTTTACTTATGTTATGTAGCATTAACTGTATAGCTCTGAAATATCCCGTGAAATCAGGTAACCCTAAACTACTTTATTCTACTGGCAGGATCAACTTAACCCACTTGACCCTTGCCTTATTCCACTCGCAGATAAAGTCCTTCAACTCTTTGTTAATTATTGTCCACAACCAGCCCTCTAGTTGATAAAAATATCTGATACTGTTTGCCCTTTAACTGATCGTTTTTAAGTGTTTTCAACTGTTGGACTGTTGAGGACTACACAGTCAAGTGTGATAGCCATATTTCTGCTTTAAAAGTGTTTGTTTTATTGTATCTGTTTTAATTTTTTTTAAAAACAAACAAAAAGCCCCCCACAAAAAATCCTATCTCTCTACTCTTTTTCCGCCTTTCTATAACCAGTAGAGTCCTGTTTTCAGATTTTGCTGAATTCTGGGCTGTTTTGTAGTTTCTGTGTTGCCCAGAACTTACTAAAATAGAAGGAAGCTTCTCTGTTCATTAGTGAGAGTGGTGTGTTTTGAGCAACCTCAATCTGTCACTAGAGGAGTGGTTTCAGCTCAGAATCTGTAGTTTTATTGGAAATTTGGGGCTATTTCTATTCCTTTCATCTTTCTGTTTAAAAACCCGTGTTTGCACAAATTTTGCTTTTGTATTACCTCAGCAAGATCCTGCCTGGGTGTCCTGCAGAGTTCTACAGCAGCAGAGAGAGAGAAACTGGAGACTTTGAGTGAATTAAATACCTCTGTTTTGTTTTTTATTTCCTATTTTTGCTAGCCACATTATTCCAGGTGTTTTTTTTTTATTAACTTTGTAACTTATTTGAACTGTTTTTGAATTCTGATACTGTTTGCATTTCAACTGATCATTTTATGTGTTTTTCAACTGTTGAACTGTCGAGGGCTACACACTCAAGTGTGATAGCCATTTTTCTGCTTTAAAAGTGTTTGTTTTACTGTATCTGATTTAAAGTTTGAAAAAAAATATATATATCCTATCTCTCTACATGTTTCCCACCTTTCTATAACCAGTAGAGTCTGGTTTTCAGATTTTGCTGAATTCTGGGCTGTTTTGTAGTTTATGTTGCCCAGACCTTACTAAGAAAGAAGGAAGCTTCTCTGTTCATCAGTGAGAGTGGTGAGCTTTGAGTTGCCTATCTGTCACTGGAGGAGTGGTTTCAGATCAGAATCTGTAGTTTTATTGGCCATTTTCAGCTATTTCTATCCAATTCATCTTTCTGTTTAAAAAACTGTGTTTGTGCATTTTTGCGCATTGTGCAGTGCCGTTTTACTAGGATTAAACTATTTTCAGTGGCAGAAATTCTGCTCTTCTAATTTTCCCTTAAAACTAGCCAGTTTTCTAGTTTTAGCACTGAAAACTGTTTCCTTGTGCTCAGCACTTGTTCAAAACTCATGGCAAGCACTAAATAATCTACAAATTCCTGCAGCACTCAACTTTCCTCACATGTTAGGAGGAAAACAGTTTTTAGCACTTAAATTAATAAGCACCTATCCAGGCATGTCTAAGGGTCACCTCCTGGTATTTTTCCCTGTCCACCTGATGAATCTGGGCATTTTGGGGCAATGTAGCAATTGCCTCATGTACACTGACAACCCTCTCCTCCTACCACCCAACACTACAACCTGTGAGAGATGCACTTATATAGCCAAACTGGTAGTCCAGGCAGGTATGACCCTAGCCCTGAGTAGCATCCTGCCATCTCCCAGAATGATGCCACAATACAAGGACAAAATGATAGACTTCAACAATTGCCTAAGCTTCTGGTGTCATTCTAAGGGGATCCAGTGTCTGTCTGCCTGGGATAACATAATCAACAGACCATGATGCTTTGCCAGAGATGGCCTGGACCTGTCGCTCCTGGGATTCGAGATACTGGCTAAGGCTCTTGCCACCCCTATTGTGCCTTTTTTAGGCAAGGTTCAAATGACCAACTCACCACCATAGCAGGTATAAACAAGCAAAATCTGAGGGTAATGCTACTCAATGCTAGAAGTCTAAACCTCAAAATGCACTCACTTGAGGCACTCCTTAAAATGGAGAACATCGACATCTGTGCAGTAACGGTGACCTGGTTCAAGGCTACAGAGAGCACCTCTGCATTACCAGGCTATAACTCATACCACACCTTTTGGCCACCTAAGCTGGATCGAAACACTAAAGGAGGAGGCATGTCCATATTCATTATGGCTATCTACTCTTCCAGGCTAGTTGCTCAATATAATGCATCCAAAATTATCCAAGTGCAACTAACACTGGGCAAGAGTGCAATCCAGGCTGTAGCTTGTTACAGATCCCCCGACATGCCCCAGGATGTCCACTCCACGTTTCTTGATATACTGGGTAATATTAAGGTACAGCCCAATACCCTAATAATGGGTGATTTCAACTAACCCACCATCAACTGGGAAAACTACTCATGTACTAACTCATTTGCTCAATGCTTTCTGGAATTCAGATATTCCAATGCCCTGGATCAGCTTGTCCATACCCCCACCAGAGGCAGCAATATCCAGGACTTGGTCATTACCAATATGGTCAATCAATGTTCCACGCCGGAGGTCAACTCCTCACTGGTCAGATCCAACAACAAGCTAATCACACTAGACATCAATATCCCACCCCCACCGCCATTAAGCAAACCACCATAAGCAACTTCTCCAAAGCTAACTTCATGCTTCTTAAGACAAAAGTGGTAAGCTTCATGACACCCATACAGACGGAAAATAGAGGTACAACTCCTGAATCCTATACAAATGCACTGTATAAGTACATACACGAGTGCATGGATCATGCCATCCCCAACAGAAAAAAGATGCTATCTTCCAAAAAAAATGAAGCCAATCTGGTGGTCCACTGCCATAAACAAACTCTACAACAGAAGGAAGAAGCTGTTGCAAAAAAGAGTAAAATCCCCTGATTGCAGGAATTCCCTGGTCAGCCTCAGTATGAAGCTGAGATCCCTCATAAAATCCTACAAAGCTAGTCATGAAAATAAAATCACCACTGATTCTAAAGACAACCACAAAGCATTCTACAGCTATGTCAAAAATCTCAATGGTGACACTCAGATCTGCTCTGAGATACAGTATAATGGCACTAGATATACAGAACCAACTGATATTGCCAACATCCTGGCAGATAGGTTCAGTGCAAACTTCACCCCCCCTCACCCCCCAAAGGGCCCATCACTATACCGGAAGAATGCAAAGCCCCTTTAATCACAGCTGCACATGTAAAGACCGCACTCTTCAAAGCCAAGAACACAGCATCCATGGGACCTGACATCATCCCAGGCTGCGTTCTGCATGAAATACATAATGAACTGGCACCTTACCTAAGTACCATGTTCAATCATAGCCTCACTTCAGGCTTTCTGCCTAATGAATGGCGCACATCGACTGTTATCCCACTCCACAAAGAGGGTGCCACCATGGACCCCAGGAACTACCACCCCATTAGCCTGATGAGCCTGTTCTGCAAGGCCATGGAACAAATCATCTTGGAGCTTATAAACAAAGACATATGTAACCTCCAAACTCTGGACCCCACTCAGTTTGGGTTTGTAAAAAATAGGTCATGTCTCCTAAACCTGACTGACTTCTTTGAAGCAGTCACCAGAGCAGTGGGCGAGGGTAAGGTGGTGCACACAGCCTATCTTGACCTCGCCAAGGCTTTAACACCATCCCCCACTATGGAATTATAGATAAACTCATGAGACTGGGCATAAATCCCTATGTCACAAAATCGGTGGCCATCTGGCTCATGGAAAGAACCCATACAGTGAAAGTAGCCGACTCCAAATCCAACTTCAAACCAGTGACAAGTGGAGTACCACAGGGGATCTACTTCTCAGACATCGAGGCTAATACCACATGTTTGCAGTGGTGGCTGGTGACTTAAAATCAAAGGGGGGCTGCAAGAGGCAGCTGAATGGGTGTGGTCAATGAGAAGGGGTGTGGCCAACTAGAATGGGGTGGAGTTATGCTTAAAAACGCAAAAACTGGGACTTTAATTAAATACGCTGCCCTGGGTGCCAAACCATCATTATGAGAGCACAATCAAGACACAATGAAGTGTAGAAGAAGAAAAAAATTCCAGTGCATTGGCAACATGACAGCTTACTTAATATCTAGATGGAAATAAAAAGGTTGTGAGGCATGAAAAAAGAAATTACTTTTTAAATACATTACTGGAATGCCAGTCAAAATCAAGTATAAAAAAAAAAACAAGCAGCACTCAACTCAAATCACTTCTCCTTGCACTGCAGTTCTAATTATAATTTATATTCAGCTGTATAAAAGTACAAGTAACATGCTGAAAGTAGCAATCTCTGTGATACCCCCACTTGTAAAAATGTTTCTTATCCAAAAAAGACCTGCTGACTAACAACAACTCTCTACTTGTTTCATGGGGAAAACATGATCAAAGTAAAAAATGAACAGCAAACAAGAAACAAGGTCAGGATAAATTGCTTAAAGGATTACTGCACAGGTTATGGACCACACATGATAGATTGGCATTCTGTTTAATTTACAGGTAAAGCCTGCAAAGATGACTGCAAGCCCCCAACAAATGTAATGAGGTTCTGAAAATACTGTAATCATGTCCTTATTACAAATACTGTCATATGCATTTTAATACCTAAGGCTAATATGCTATCTAGTTATGTAAATATTCTCTGCATGGCAAAAAACAAAAAGGCTTTCAATGTTGGTAATTCTTTAACAGTATGCTTATTAAAGCTTACTTGCATCTTACATTCTCAGACAAGCTTACCTTATTGTCATTAAAGCATTGCTTAACTTAAACACAGAGCAATATTCTCTGCAACAACATGCATGTTCTGAATAAGAAGAAGCATAAATCAACAGTAAAAAAAATATGACAGAAAATCAGAACATTCTGCAAAATCAAGGACAGATGAAAAGCTACTGTAGTATATGTGCCTACCTTGGATGGGGAGATAATCTGCACACTTACACTGCATAACTGCTCCTTGCCTTGCTTGGACACATCCAGAGTCAGTACATGGGGGAGTGGGGTGCAACAAGTATGTCACAATTTGAAATGTCTCTGGCTGATGGTGATGGCTCTAACATATCTTGTCATACCTCTCAACCTCAGAGCAAAAAATCTGTACAAAGCCTTAAATAGACATGGGACAAAGGCCTAAAAATAAGGACAATTTTAAATATTGCTCTTAAAAACTTAGAAAGATAATAGAATTGTAGGTCTTGCATTAGTATGAATTTTCTGAAGGGTATGAAATCTGAAACTCCAATGTCTATCATTATTTTCTAACTTCAATCTTTAATGATTTGCCACTAATTTGCCAGAAAACCACAATTTTATGAAAAACGGACTAAAATGTGATGCAAAAATATAAAATAGCCACACAATACAGTTGGAAACCTATCTAAAAAGGGACAATTGTTTTTAATATTAGTAATGTTAACTTCAGCAGTTGACAAAATAAGACTCTGCATGCATTTCTGAAATTAAACGTTATCTATAACTCTGATCTCATTACAACTACTTATTAATTGTAAACCATCCAGGATTTCTTCCAAATCTGCTATTTTGCAGAGGGATTATTAGGTGGAGAGCAATACTTTGAACCAAAATCGGGGACTGTTGAGAGGTTTGGATATACCCAGTTCTATAAAGCGATTTATTTGCACATACCTCTCAACCTCTTAATGCAGGAAATCTGGACAAGGCCAAATATATTGGGGAAACATACAAACAGTACTAAAATTGCTCTTGTGTAAACGTAGACAGTTAACAGAATAACAGGTCTTGCTTTAGCATACATTTTTCTGAAGGGTATGAAATCTGAAACTCAATGTCTGTCATTATTTACTGACTTCATTCCTAAATGATTTGCCAGAAACCACAAATTTTATGAGGAACAAACCAAAAATAAGAAGCAAAAATCTATTCATTCTGCAAAAATCTGGAGAGTTGAGAGGTATAGTTCAGTCAGGGCTGTCTTTGAGTTTAGTTGAATGGGGCTTCCCCCCTGCAGCCATTCCAATGTCCCATTATTTGGCTATTTCATCCTATTTACCATAAACACTGTAATGTGCATACTGCTTTAATTCTACGATGATTTGGATTTCATTTAAAAGATTTATTTTACATTTTACAGCACAAACACTAATAGACATCTGCTAAACAAAGCAATGCAGTCTCAAAATGAAAATAGACTTAGCATTAAAATTTCTCTGCCCTTGAAACTCACATTCATTGAAACAGCATTGAAACCCACATTCAAAGAAAATACATCTGGCCAGTGGCAAATAAAGACTAACTTTGGGCTGTTTTCCAGTCATAAGCCCCTTGCACAGGAAACATACATGTGTTCTTTGACACACCTTCCTAATCATATTAAATTATATTTCTTGTATAATACAGTACAGTTGTTAGCGGGCATTTTAAATGTATTGTTTTGAATATTTTTTTCCAGTAAACAATGAAACAAAATGCATGGAACAATAATGACAAAACTGCCCAATTCAGAACATTTCCATCATAAAAGTCTTCTCAAACTTCTACAATCCACCAGTAGCAGTAAATATGCACAATCTCTGTAGAAGTAAAAGTCATTTAAATAATTCCACATTAAAGAAATCTGTAATTAATGAAGATGTTTCTGCTAGCAAACAACTTTATATTTCATTGTTTCATCTGAAAATAAAGTGTCTGTTGCCCTTGAAGAATAAATTACCTATGTTACATTAAAAAATGATAAGCTAGTAATATTGCAATAGGGAATGGATGGCACACTGATAAAAGGTTCATAGTTACTAGGTATCTCTGCCAAAGAGGACATTCTCAGGACTGCAGTATCCACCCCCTTTAAAAGTGCAACACAGTACAGTATCAGCAACATATCTAAATACTGTGGGAGTAGAACCCACAGCCTTCTGCATCAAAAGCAAGTACACTACCTGTTGTGTTACTAACAATGCAAGCAGACTCAGCATAAGCAGCACTAAACTTCTCTTCCCCTGAAGCTCTCAGCTCCTTGTAAAATCCATTCAACACTCAACTGTATCTCTCAACTTTGCAGCACAAGAAATCTGGAAAAAGACAAAGCCCAAAAACCAGGGCACATTTTAAACATCGCTTGTATAGTCTTGGAAAGTTGCTAGAATAAAATGCTTTGTTACCACCATGCATTTCACTGCCAAGTCATGAACCCAGAACCCTGTGCACTACAGTTAGAGTAGCATACCACTATGCCAAATCAACTGTTTTTTTTAAAACATGGGAAGACTGAAACATAAATGGCTATCATTTAGTGAATTCAGTTCTCACCAGAGCTCTCAACGTCTTAGCACGAAACACCTGGACAAAGCCAATAATGTGGGAATACAGCCCCCAAATGTATTCAGTGAATTCAGATCTCACCATAGCTTTCAACTTCTTAGCACAAAAAACCTGGACAAAGCCAATAATGGGGGAATACAGCCCCAAAAATATGGACACATTTCAAATATTGATCTTATAAACTTAGAGAATTGCTAGAATAAAATGTTTTGTGTTATCATGCACTTTCTTAAGAATATAAAGTTTGAAATGTAAATGCCTGCCATTATTTAGTGAATTAAATCCAGAAAACCACAGATTGTATGAGGAACAGAACAGAACAGAACAAAAATATGAGGCAAAAATTGGAGCATTTTTCACAAGTAATGTTGGGTAGGGAATTCAGGCTCTAGCTACCTGCACCCTAGGTACAGGGTTTGAGCCTGAGTTATTCTCTAACCACTACTGTTGCCTGAGTCTCTCTAGCCACCAGGTATATTTATCTGTGACATTTTACACTCACAAGAGAGGATCATTGCAGTCTGGTCCCCTTCCAGTTTATGTGGTCATAAGTGTATGGACTTCTGGGCATTTCTGTAGTCTGCTGCCTTCTGCCTAATCCAGACTTCTCTTAAACCAGTTTGGATTCTGCACACATGCTTGTATAGTTCTAGGAATGCTTGCACACATGCGTAGAGTCCATTCCAGGAGTCTTTTTTATTTTCCATTCCGGGAGTCTTATTTTAAATTTTTTTTGTTATTCTTTCATTTTCAGCTTGGGGGCTGCAGTCCTGCAGTCCAATAGCATGAGCCACCCCTGGGTGTTTGGTTAATGAAGTTCGCAGACAACTGCAAACTAGGTGCCATATTAGAATCGCCTAACAATGTGGACATTCTACAAAGGGGCCTCACTGAGACTGATGCTTGGTGTCAAAGTCATGGCCTCAAGCTCAATGCGAGGAAGTACATTGTCATCCCCTTTGGGAAAAATCACTGTACCCATAAACTACCACATAGGCAGTAGCCTACTAAACACCGAAAGTGTGATAAGATACCTTGGGACACAGGTGGAAAGTAGTCGCTCCTTTGATAATCACATCACCATAGTAATCAGGAAATCCTTCTATGTGGCACATCTCATCACAAAGGGGTTCACCTCCAAAAAAAAAGAGGTCATTGTTCCTCTATACTGATCCCTCATCAGACCATTATAGAGTACAACACCCTGTTTGACATGTATCTTGCATGACATCTACAACAACTAGAAAGGCCACAGAAATACCTAACTAAGAGGATTACTGGCATCAAACAGATGCCATATGCAGACTGTCTCAAAAACCTCCAGCTCTACTCTGTCACTTATCGCCTACTCAGAGGCCACCTCTGCCTAACATACAAAGCCATGTCAAACCCAGATCTGTTGGACATGCTACACTTAAGGAAACCCCAATCCCTCCCAGCCACATGCTCCAGGGACCTAAACCTTGCCACCACAATTAACAAAACATGTTGGAGGGATAGATTCCTGTCCCAGAGACTTCCCATGCTCTGGAACAGACTACCCATTCATGTCAAGCAAAGCTCCTCATTAGCCCTCTTTAAGAAAAATCTTGACAATTGGATGGAAAATAGGAAATTCACCCTGGGGATCACTTCTGTGGCTCTGCTAGACAAGGGCACAGGTAAATAACTTTCTTGGGTGGAGAAAGCCAGGCAGCTTTTTAGGCTAGGCTTATATAGGCCCCATGGCCAATAGTCTAGTACCTACCTATGAACCTATAATATGCCTGAACTGTATATACAACTAAAGTGAGTAAAAAGATTTTCACTGCTTTTATCTTGTTTGCCATATCCACAAACAACAGCTTCAAGTTTCTCAGTTTTTGTATTATTTTTTTGTTTAGTCTTTTCCCACATATACTTAGCATAACAAAATATTTTTAATCCATACTCCTAAATATTTCATTTTAATATTTGCCCATAAATATAGGTATTGTTGAACCAATTCTTGTGTGGGTACATTGTTAACATTTATAGCCTTTGTTTTATCTTCATCAATTATATATCTTGAAAAGACTTAAAACTATCTCAATGTTCCACAACACTGAGTTGTGCTTTTCTGGTTTTATCAGGTACAAAATAATATTGTCTGCAAATAAAACCAACTTTTCTTGATTATCATATTAATTAACACCTTGTATTTTTGAGTCCCTTATTTTCTTTGTCAATGGTGCTAAATATAATGTGAATAACAAAGGGGAAGATTACACCCCTGTATGGTTCCTCTATTCAAACCTGACTTGTCAGAGAGGAACCCCCCACATTCATGTTTACCTCCAATCCATCATATATTCTCCTAATTAACTTTATTGCATCAGGGAATGCAAATCCTTCTGTTGCCCTATTTCCAAGCTTACTCTGCCAAGTGCTTTCTCTGCATCAAGACCCACCATCAACAACAGTATTTTCTTACATTTTGCTTCCCTCTGGGTCATCATTGTTCTATTAATGTTGTCAAATGTTTACCTATCCTCCAAAAAAACAAATTGAACCAAATCTATCAATTTTTGCAACACCTTTGCCATTCTTTTAACTATTATAGACATAAACACTTTATAATCATGGTTTAAAATTGAAACTGGCCTATGCAAAGCTGAGTTTGATGGGCCTTTGCCATCTTTAGGTATTATAGCCACCAGAGCTTTCTTTTAGGATGTTCTTGCTTCCATTCCTTTAAAACACTGTTAATCAACACTTTCCAAATCTTTATCACTTTCTTTCCTCTATTCCTGGAGACTTTCCTGCAGATTAACTATACAACACAATTATTATGGTGTCTCCTCCTATCTTAATTTTGAGCCTCATCTACTGTGGCATATGTAAGTCCTCCATAAATGTGTCCATTTGTGCTCTTTCCTGCTTTCCACATTTCTCTGCCTTGTACAATTTTTAATAAAATTTCTGAAATGGCACTGATTACTTTTCTTGTTAATGGCTCCTTAAGTGTAGCAATAACCATTTCTACTTTCTTTTGCCTAAGTCATTGTGCTAAAAGTCTTTGTGCTTTGGGGTTACTATCAAAAACTGTCACTTAACAGCAATCTTTCCAGCTCATGCATATTTCCAGATGTTTTAGTTCTCTGCAGTTGTGCTTTTCCTTGTTCTGTGAGATTAACCTTATTCCACAAATTTTAACCTTTGTCAGCCTTCCTAAATAATTTCTGTTACTTTTAACAATATCTTTTTTCTTTTACTTCTACTATATGTTTAAACCCCACTTTCATTTTAATCCCACTCATTAGTTACAACTTCTGAAGAAATTTCTGTTTTAACTAATCACTCTTGAATAATTTCCACTAACCATTCCTTAAATTATTTTGTGTTTAACAGGCAAGTGGGAAGAGCTAGTGTCTCACTTTTACTTCATTACCCTGCATTTTTATCTTAGTTTTTACTGGTGCACAATCTTAAATAGTTATTGGATGTGTGTTAAGCTTTCAATTAAATATACATGTTCCTGTGAAATATAAATTCAGTCTAGTCTAGACCAGTTATTGTACCTTAGGGAATAATATGTAAACTCTCTCTGAGTTCCAAGTACTTAATTCACATCTTCCATACAAACTATGTTTGTAAATTTCTTTAGAAGTCTACACTCCTTTACTATATTTCCCCTTCTAGGTCCCCCAGATACATCCAGAGTCTTGCAAATAAACTTCCAGTCTCTGTAAGTAATATTCCCTGCTTAAAGCTTACTATTTATCCCAAAATATTATTAAGCTCTATAATAGCAGTTTTAGATGGACTATAAGTACATGCCAGCTTGATCCTCCCCAATTACTAGTAGCCTCTTACTACCACAAATCTACCAAAATTATATTTTTTCCACTTTTCTATCACTGTTGGAGCTCCACTAGCAATTAATATAAGTACTCCATGTTTCTGCTGAATATCCATGCTGAATTTTTTTCTTTATCAAATTCACATGCTCACTTCCTTCCAAATGAATTCCCTTAGCATTGCTATTTGCACTCTGCATTCCTTAATATAGTTCAATACAGTACTCATACCTTTTTGTCTATACCTGTGAGGCTGTTCACGTTTGGCAGGTTGATCATTTATATAATTGTTTCTTGGCATCTCCATTTAAGCATATGCCACATTTCACAATACTTTTTGTTTTACTGAAACCCTCAAAAAAACACCCCCAGAACCTGTTATCATAAAACAAGCACACAAAACTATGTACATTTTCAAATAATGAGGTTTAACCCTCCTGACAGGAACACTTGCCCCAAACTGACAGCTGCACTCACAGGTATTCCGTAACTGAAAATTAAGGTTATATATGCTAAGGCGCATGTTACAGCCTCTACTCCTACTTACACTAATTGTTGTCTATTCTTGTTTTATCTTTATTCCTTTTTCAGATGTGAAAACTTTTAACATTAAGAAAAAGTGCACTGCTACCTTTAAATAAAACTAAACTATGTGCTGTTCTAATAAATGCATTGAACTATTTAGGTACCGGGAAAGCTGCTACCTCTTATTCACTTCCAGTAATTTAAAACTTTAATTTTTACTAAGCTACTTGCTCTTGTACCTTTTAAGTTTAAGATTCCTTCAGCAAACAATGCCAAGAACTCTTCATTTATCACCTGCACCTGTAGTCAGCTTATCTCTATGGAAACGTAAAAACAAAATGTACAGCTGCCTTCAGCTACAGACTTCTCAATTCACATTGAACATTCATTTACTAAATGAAAACTTTACATTATATTCAAAGTATTCTTATATTTTTAAAGCCCACATTCATTTGCATAAAAATATTGTTATTAGATTAAGACAAGGGTGTTAATCCAGACATTCACTTATGCAAAAGTAAGAGAAAACATCTCAACTCCACATACATTATAACCAGTGCACTTTTATACCCCATCCTCTACCCCGACAACCCAAGATTGCAAGGTATTAACTAAAACATGTATTTATACAGCCTTTCTTCTTTTTTCATTTTAATGCCTACATTTCTTAAAACTAAAAAAAGGGAAAAATAGTTTTTAATGTTAATATCTTTATCATATACAGCAATCAGTGAAAATGCTTTGCTATATATCCTGCAATTTGTATTACAGAATTTTTTTATATAAATCTTGTTAGGAACAAAAACTGTTTTACTTATAGTTACTTTTTCCCTTTCAATTTGTTCCTCTTTTAGTGCCCTTCCAAACATTAATGACATAATGGTATATGTCTTCAGTCTCCATACAAGTTTAACAATTAAACAGAAGTCCAATCTTTCTCAGCCATTTTTTCTTGTAAATCTATACTTCACAATTGTGATTGATGCTTTATAGTCTCATGTTTTTTCACTAATTTCAGTGTTGTTGGTTTTCTTCCTGTTCATCTCCATCTGCCAACCTTGACTCCTTCAAATCCAAGGTATTGTTGATTCTTCTAGTCATCTTCTATGCTTTTTTCTGTCTCTCAAGTATTTTCTTTGGAACACTGATTAAGATTTCACTGGCAAAGTTCAATATGACCTTTATTATTAGAAGAATGAGAAGCAGACTCCCCTTTGATGGATCACATTTTGTTGGACAAATTATTGAACTTCCTCTTTAGCCTGTTCTACATCAAAAAATGACTTTGATCCTCCAGGAAAACATATTCTAAAGACAACTGGATACAACAGCTTAATCTCATACCTGTCTCTTGATATTTCCTGATTGCAGGTAGTCATTTTCTGCAAACACTTTACTGTCTCCAATTTTTAATACTATGCCTTTCTGCCACAGTTTTGTCAGGATCAACTCATTCTGCTAGTATGATTACATCTTTTCTAATACAGGTCTTGTTTGCTTTCCCATGGCCAAGTTTACTGCTGTGGAATATCAATCAAGTTGTTTATTTGTGTTTTCATAAATGTAATACAGTCTGTTCTTTCCAGTTTCTCTGACACAGCAGAAGATCTCAAGCAGGTTTTCCCTATCTGCTCTGCCCTATAACTCTACCATTTTTTGAAACAGCACTTCTTCAACAGTCCTGCACTCAGAGAGCCTTCTCTTCATTTTGACCTCTGAATTTTGCAGTTTTATCAGTTCCCAACAAAAGTGTATTGCTGTGTGGCCAAAATTAAACCTGTAACCAAATAGGTCCACATAGTCCTGGGCAGCAATAGGCATTCACTACGGTCATTAAATCAACTTGGAGTTGCTAAAAACATTTTATTCCATAAATCAATCTTGTTGAGCGCTTTCGTCCAGAGACTCGGGACTTCATCAGAACATAAAAAAACACAATTCCAACATTATTTAAACACCCTCACAGAAACTCGCATTAGTTATTTAATTTCACATCAGTAATTAAATTAGTTAAAGGCTTAGCAACCTTTTATTGTGCCTAAATAATCCAATCCACTAATAGTAATCAAATTATAAAATGTCAGATCCAAAATAATGAATGCTATAAATACTTTAAAAAAATGCAAGACATTTTTAAAAATATAAGAGATTTAAAAAAAATACTCTCTGTCAGTATCTATTTGTGTAACCTTTTCACTTCAGTTGTCACAGTTTTGCTGCCCTCGTTCTGAGAACTGGTTGGATGGATATATGTTCATTCAGCCCTGGTCTTACTGTAGCATACAGTTTTATTTGCCTCAGCAATTCGAACTTATTTTCCCTAAATCCCCCTCTAATATTAGGCTGAACTATCTCTAAAGTTCCAAATTTGAACTTGGTGAGTTCAGTACATGTTAGGGAGTGTTTAAACAAAGCATTATTTTTCATTGCCTCTTTTTAGGTTGTATACATGCTCATATATTCTTTTGGATAGTCTGCTTTCTGTCTTCCCTACATAGTAAGCTTCACACTGAATGCAAGTGGCAAAGTAAACTAATCCCTTGGATTCACAATTCCTTTCTGTAGTGTGATTTGTGGCTTGCAATAGTTGTCTAAAATAAAATCTCTGTTTTCATTGATATAGGCACAAACCCTACATATGCCACATTTAGAAGTACCTGTTAGTTCTTTTTCTAAAATATCCTTAATATTGCTTTCCACCTTATGGATGAATCAAGGGGTCTCACCTACTGACTAAAACACTCCATCAGTTTTCAGGCTGGGCCAGTTGTTTTTTGTCTTGGGATGAAAGCTCTCAATAAGATTGATTTATAGAATAAAATGTTTTTAGCAATTCCAGTTGATTTAATGACACTACTGAATGCCCATTGCTGATTTTGTTTGCCCAGGACTGCATGGACCCATTTGGTTACAGTTTTATCAGCTCATCTGAATAGATGTTTAATTCTTCAATTTTTTCCAGCATTCTTATTTGCTGGCAACCAGACAATGTACCTGCTAGATAGTAACTGAATTTTACTAAAAATTACAGAATTACTAGCCCTTATCTCTTGGTTTCTTTTTTATATATACTGGGAGAGCTGTTGATCAATGTACAGGCATTTTGGAAGTCTTTGTCAAGTGTAATCATACTGAATGCGGGGCAGAATTGCATTGTCAGGTATTTCAGGCTTTAGCCAGGTCTATGCTGTCACAACTATGTCATGGCTATAAAATGATAGACATGCATGGAGGTCTTGGGTTTTGTTACAGAGACATTTTGAAAGTTTATGTTCAGTAGTAGCAGGCTGTGTCCTGTTGTTAGATTTGGGAGAGAGGTGTTGGAGTTTGAGAGATCATACTTTGCAGACTGGTGGTGGGTCCTGGATTTGGGTATATGTCTCCACTTAAGAATAGCTCAGTGGTTTTGATTTGATGTGAGTAGTAGCACTTTGGTTTTGCTTGTATGTGTGGATAGGGAAGGCACAATGCCTTATTTGTTTTTATATGGTTGAAGGTATATATGTTTAGTAGTGAATATGTGTATAGTTCATCAGCTATAGAAGACAGATGAGGGTTTATGGAATTATAGGTTAGTAGGAGAGTAATTATGTTTGCATGTAGATTTGAAAGTTTTTGATGTGAGCTAGAAAAATGAGAGATATGATGGATATGATATTTTTTAGCTCATTACATCAGAGTGACACCTCCAGGCGCATCTGCAGTTACCTCCTGCTGAGCCTCTGGGTGTCAAATATTGCTTGCTCATATTTGCATTAATAATTCCAAAACCATACTACATACAAGTTATCAGAATTTTTTACTTTGAAGCATACATGATGGCAAACACAGTTGTGTTGATAACCAAAGAAAAACACACTGCCAGGTAAAGCACTCCCCTCAAATATTTGAAACCATGTAGAAAAAATGAGGATAGGGAGTGCACCACAAGCTGATACTCAAAGTTCAATGAATAAATCCAAAAAAATCGCTGGTAGAATGAACTCTTCTTTATTGTAGACAACAATAACTGCAGCAGAGTAGTAGTAAGCGCTTTCGCGTTGACACCCAACGCTTCATCAGACATAAAAAGCTGCTGAAAACAATCTCATTTAAACATCTAATAGCATGATGTCATAATTGATTTAAGGAAACAGTTGAGTCCCAAAATATTTAAAATTGCAGCTGAAT
The DNA here is from genome assembly GCF_019279795.1 of Protopterus annectens. Classification (NCBI taxonomy): domain Eukaryota; kingdom Metazoa; phylum Chordata; order Ceratodontiformes; family Protopteridae; genus Protopterus; species Protopterus annectens. The sequence goes on along the minus strand of NC_056745.1, from coordinate 170,368,422 downwards.
AAAACATATATATACAAAACATGTAAACAAAAGATGATTGTTAGAAGCCTTAATATAAAACAACTATGTAAAATAACATAGAGACAAACATCAATGTTTCAATGGTCTGGAGGCTAAAAAAGGCTTAATAGAAAGCCTTTCATTGAGCCCAAACCTGTGTGCTTGTAGCCTAGTGATCCACTTGCCTTCCCTTTCTTCAACCCTATTCTTAGCATTACCTAATCTACTATCTGTCTTCACCAGTTCAAGGACTAGAAATTTAAAGATATGATTTTCACCTACCTCAGCTACATGTTTTGCAAGAGCATTCAGTGTGTTACCTTTAGATATCGCATAAACATGCTCTCTTATGCGTTCTCTTAATGACCTGGTGGTCATACCTACATAAAACCTGTTGCATGCTTGGCACTCGGCTAGGTAAACCAAGTTAGTGGACTTACAACTAGCATCATGTTTGAAAATATAAATCCTGTGTGTATCAGGATGTATGAATCTGTCAGTGTTAGCTATATGTCTGCATTGTTTGCAAGATAGACAAGCAAAAGTACCAGTTCGTGCACTTGTCTTGTCGACCATCTGAGGTTTATCATAACAAAGTAACCTGTTCAATGACAGCATATTCTTATAAGCGACTCGAGGTCTGTTGTCAACTAAAGATTTTATGCTGTCGTCTACCGTAAGGAGATTCCAGTGTCTGTTAAGAATCTTCAGAACATGTTTATTCTTATTAGTATATGGAATCATAATCCTATTGGTCTGAGGTCTAACTACCTGAGTAGATCTTGTACTCTGAGTACCCCGTCTCCTAATGATGGGTAAGGCTTCGTTATCCCTCTTGTTGTCACCTTCAGAAACAGCTTCAAGGACTGATTTCCTGTTGTAGCCTCTTTTGGTAAAATTAGTAACTAACTCCGACTTCTGTTTTTGATATGCTGGATGTGAAGAAGTTAATCTAGAGGCTCTCATGACCTGGTTCTGAACAATATTCCTATAGACGTGTTGAGGATGCATGCTATTTCTGTGGAGTAAATTGTTCCTCCAGCAATCTTTCCTAAATAGCTCAGTATCAAAACTGTGGCTGTTCTTAAACACACTCACATCCAAAAAATCCACATGTCTAGAGGAGTGTACAAAATCAAAGCTCAAAAAATAAGTGGTTGAGTTGAGATAATCAATAAAGTCTAAAAGATGTTCAGCAGTGCCTCCCCATAAAAGGAAGACATCATCCACAAATCTATTGTAGAATAACAGTAAGTCATGAAAGATGGAATCTTGATTAAACACAAAAAGCTGTTCCCAATGTGCCAAAACCAAATTGGCGTAAGCGTTGGCACAAGGGGTGCCCATCGCTACTCCTTTGGTCTGTAAATAATAGCTGTTCTCATAGCATAGCACATTGTTCTCAAGAATTACTTCGAGTAGGGATACACATCTGTTTACCATGTGAGGTGTGAGCTCACTGTGTGTCAAAAATGCTCTAATGTATTCTAGGCCTATATCATTAGGAATAGAAGTGAACAGTGACTTGACGTCCAATGTTACTAATATGCAAACATCATTAAAAGAAAAGGACTGCTCAAAAGTTGCCAAATTCTCTAAAAAATTGATGGTATCTTTCAAAATATGCTTGACATTCAACACAATAGGTTTAAGGGCCTTATCAAGGTAAATGGAAAGAGGCTCGGTGAGCCATCCTCGACTAGATACTATTGGACGCATAGATAAATTTCTAGTCCTTGAACTGGTGAAGACAGATAGTAGATTAGGTAATGCTAAGAATAGGGTTGAAGAAAGGGAAGGCAAGTGGATCACTAGGCTACAAGCACACAGGTTTGGGCTCAATGAAAGGCTTTCTATTAAGCCTTTTTTAGCCTCCAGACCATTGAAACATTGATGTTTGTCTCTATGTTATTTTTACATAGTTGTTTTTATATTAAGGCTTCTAACAATCATCTTTTGTTTACATGTTTTGTATATATATGTTTTTATTCAGCTGCAATTTTAAATATTTTTGGGACTCAACTGTTTCCTTAAATCAATTATGACATCATGCTATTAGATGTTTAAATGAGATTGTTTTCAGCAGCTTTTTATGTCTGATGAAGCGTTGGGTGTCAACGCGAAAGCGCTTACTACTACTCTGCTGCAGTTATTGTTGTCTACAATAAAGAAGAGTTCATTCTACCAGCGATTTTTTTGGATTTATTCATTGAACTTTGAGTATCAGCTTGTGGTGCACTCCCTATCCTCATTTTTTCTACATGGTTTCAAATATTTGAGGGGAGTGCTTTACCTGGCAGTGTGTTTTTCTTTGGTTATTGTTGTTCTACATATTCATTTCTGCCAGGACATGGCTGTTAAATCAAGTTTGCCTCTTCCCAATCAAGAAGCAGAAAAAATGTTTGACTTGGATGGACTTGTTGATTTCACTATCAACCCATTACTCAAACTTACCACCTTGGACCTAAATACCCCTGGAGATGGGTCTAATTCCTACAGGAACAACATGGATTTGACAATGATGACCAGAAACCTCGAGAATAAGCTCTACAAAATGCGCACCATTCAGTGGCAGAGACTTCATATGGAAGCCTGCCTTAAGTTTAAGTTAGTGCCACGTGGTTTAAGGATCCTCAAAATGCCGACTTTTGGCAATTCTCAACCCAGACTTTTAGCACAATGGCAAAAGTGTAACATTGACGCAAGCTTTTGCTATTTGAACATCCTTATTGAACACTATGACATTTCCATCAGAGAATTGAAAGCTGAAGTTGCAACTATTTACACAGAGCTGATTGATATGTTAAGTAATGAGCAATGTGACATCATGCTGAATGATTTAAAACATATGCTATCCTCCCTAGATCTTAAAAGCTTGCGTGACAAGAAACGCAAACTACAGAGGGACTTTACAGATTTCTCTCAGTCCTGGGTTTTCTCTTGGCCCAAAGAGACTCACGGAACCAGTTCTGCCGTTTCAGATATTTCTGCAAAGGTTCCGCATCTATCCCATGCTGCTGTGGATGGGTCACGTGTCATCCAGCTCAACCCTCCCATTTCTACAACGCTGGAGGAAGAAGTTATACAAACTGCACCCGTTACGGCTACCAACGGGGTTGTAAATGGAGAAACGGTGGATGAGCTTAATCAAGGCACTCGTTCACAGTCCCGAGTTACCATCACACAAGCACAGGTTCATATTGATTCCGGTACTGAACCTGCGATACGGAATGATGAGACAGCTTCTGTGAGACCGAGAACAACTGAGCAACGGAATAAACAGCTCAGCATTGATTCTTTTGTGATTTCAAGCGAAGAAGAGCTGTTTGCTTTGGGTGAAGGTCTCCCTTCTTTTCCCCTACCTTTCAGACCTCAAGAAAAGAGAACTTGGTCCCCGTTGACGAGGACGAACAAAAGGAAGTTCGTAGAAGACACTATGCCTCTAACCAAGAAGGCATGGCGACCGAAGACATGAGTGGTAATGATTTACATTCTGAGACATTTTATACAGAGAATTTAGTAGTAAATATCTCGAGTCACATGCTAAGTGTTTTTGAGCATTCCGTGTTGAACAAGGGTTTGGGATTTATTCCTTCTTATAGCAATAATGTTACTGACATAATTGTGGAAGTAAAAATGTTTACAAGGAATTTGGCTCTTAAGCTATTATATGGTCAGCACAATGAGGAGGTTGTGAATCAATGTGCCATTTTTAGAAAACCATCCACATTTATTCCTCCCTCACATCCTCTTCTGGAAGCCTTTGAGCAAGCTGTGGAGGATGATTTGTTTAAGTTGTACAATGATAATCATGCCAAATCCCATTTCACAAATTTGACACAACATGAGAGAAAGGCGTTAGATAGTTTAAGAACTAATGGGACCATTACCATTAGGCAGGCTGACAAAGGTGGAGCTGTCGTTGTAATGGACAGCTCCATGTATAGTAGCAAGATGAAAGCCATGCTGTCTGATGCTGAGACCTACTTAGCAATACCAAAATATAGTTTAAATAGTCTCATTAAGAACGTCCATGCCACGCTTTATGATTTGTTGTTAACTAGTGTGATTGACAATGATTTGTATCATTATTTACTTGTTGACAAACCTTTAGTACCATCTTTTAGAGGTCTTCCCAAGATACACAAGGACGCACAAGATCCACCTATGCGTCCAATAGTATCTAGTCGAGGATGGCTCACCGAGCCTCTTTCCATTTACCTTGATAAGGCCCTTAAACCTATTGTGTTGAATGTCAAGCATATTTTGAAAGATACCATCAATTTTTTAGAGAATTTGGCAACTTTTGAGCAGTCCTTTTCTTTTAATGATGTTTGCATATTAGTAACATTGGACGTCAAGTCACTGTTCACTTCTATTCCTAATGATATAGGCCTAGAATACATTAGAGCATTTTTGACACACAGTGAGCTCACACCTCACATGGTAAACAGATGTGTATCCCTACTCGAAGTAATTCTTGAGAACAATGTGCTATGCTATGAGAACAGCTATTATTTACAGACCAAAGGAGTAGCGATGGGCACCCCTTGTGCCAACGCTTACGCCAATTTGGTTTTGGCACATTGGGAACAGCTTTTTGTGTTTAATCAAGATTCCATCTTTCATGACTCACTGTTATTCTACAATAGATTTGTGGATGATGTCTTCCTTTTATGGGGAGGCACTGCTGAACATCTTTTAGACTTTATTGATTATCTCAACTCAACCACTGATTTTTTGAGCTTTGATTTTTTACACTCCTCTAGACATGTGGATTTTTTGGATGTGAGTGTGTTTAAGAACAGCCACAGTTTTGATACTGAGCTATTTAGGAAAGATTGCTGGAGGAACAATTTACTCCACAGAAATAGCATGCATCCTCAACACGTCTATAGGAATATTGTTCACAACCAGGTCATGAGAGCCTCTAGATTAACTTCTTCACATCCAGCATATCAAAAACAGAAGTCGGAGTTAGTTACTAATTTTACCAAAAGAGGCTACAACAGGAAATCAGTCCTTGAAGCTGTTTCTGAAGGTGACAACAAGAGGGATAACGAAGCCTTACCCATCATTAGGAGACGGGGTACTCAGAGTACAAGATCTACTCAGGTAGTTAGACCTCAGACCAATAGGATTATGATTCCATATACTAATAAGAATAAACATGTTCTGAAGATTCTTAACAGACACTGGAATCTCCTTACGGTAGACGACAGCATAAAATCTTTAGTTGACAACAGACCTCGAGTCGCTTATAAGAATATGCTGTCATTGAACAGGTTACTTTGTTATGATAAACCTCAGATGGTCGACAAGACAAGTGCACGAACTGGTACTTTTGCTTGTCTATCTTGCAAACAATGCAGACATATAGCTAACACTGACAGATTCATACATCCTGATACACACAGGATCTATATTTTCAAACATGATGCTAGTTGTAAGTCCACTAACTTGGTTTACCTAGCCGAGTGCCAAGCATGCAACAAGTTTTATGTAGGTATGACCACCAGGTCATTAAGAGAACGCATAAGAGAGCATGTTTATGCGATATCTAAAGGTAACACACTGAATGCTCTTGCAAAACATGTAGCTGAGGTAGGTGAAAATCATATCTTTAAATTTCTAGTCCTTGAACTGGTGAAGACAGATAGTAGATTAGGTAATGCTAAGAATAGGGTTGAAGAAAGGGAAGGCAAGTGGATCACTAGGCTACAAGCACACAGGTTTGGGCTCAATGAAAGGCTTTCTATTAAGCCTTTTTTAGCCTCCAGACCATTGAAACATTGATGTTTGTCTCTATGTTATTTTTACATAGTTGTTTTTATATTAAGGCTTCTAACAATCATCTTTTGTTTACATGTTTTGTATATATATGTTTTTATTCAGCTGCAATTTTAAATATTTTTGGGACTCAACTGTTTCCTTAAATCAATTATGACATCATGCTATTAGATGTTTAAATGAGATTGTTTTCAGCAGCTTTTTATGTCTGATGAAGCGTTGGGTGTCAACGCGAAAGCGCTTACTACTACTCTGCTGCAGTTATTGTTGTCTACAATAAAGAAGAGTTCATTCTACCAGCGATTTTTTTAGATTTATTCATTGAACTTTGAGTATCAGCTTGTGGTGCACTCCCTATCCTCATTTTTTCTACACAGTTGTGTTGATATTTGATCTATGTCAGTGAGTATTTTT